>NC_053026.1:521790922-522014555 GCF_003073215.2 Triticum urartu
AAGTATGGACTTTGACTAACTTGCCCGTTGAGCGGCGAGCCATAGAAAATAAATGGATCTTTAAGAAGAAGACAGACGCGGATGGTAATGTGACCATCTATAAAGCTCGGCTTGTCGCTAAGGGTTATCGACAAGTTCAAGGGGTTGACTACGATGAGACTTTCTCATCGGTAGCGAAGCTGAAGTCCGTCCGAATCATGTTAGCAATTGCCGCATTCTATGATTATGAGATATGGCAAATGGACGTCAAAACGGCATTCCTTAATGGTTTCCTTAAGGAAGAATTGTATATGATGCAGCCGGAAGGTTTTGTCGATCCTAAGAATGCTGACAAGGTGTGCAAGCTCCAACGCTCGATTTATGGGCTGGTGTAAGCATCTCGGAGTTGGAACATTCGCTTTGATGAGATGATCAAAGCGTTTGGGTTTATGCAGACTTATGGAGAAGCCTGCATTTACAAGAAAGTGAGTGGGAGCTCTGTATCATTTCTCATATTATATGTAGATGACATACTTTTGATGGGAAATGATATAGAGCTTTTGGACAGCATTAAGGCCTACTTGAATAAGAGTTTTTCAATGAAGGACCTTGGAGAAGCTGCTTATATATTAGGCATCAAGATCTATAGAGATAGATCAAGACGCCTCATAGGTCTTTCGCAAAGCACATACCTTGATAAGATATTGAAGAAGTTCAATATGGATCAGTCTAAGAAGGGGTTCTTGCCTGTGTTGCAAGGTGTGAAATTGAGCTCAGCTCAATGTCCGACCACGACAGAAGATATAGAAGAGATGAGTGTCATCCCCTATGCCTCAGCCATAGGTTCTATTATGTATGCCATGATGTGTACCAGACCTGATGTAAACCTTGCCGTAAGTTTGGTAGGTAGGTACCAAAGTAATCCCGGCAAGGAACACTGGACAGCGGTCAAGAATATCCTGAAGTACCTGAAAAGGACTAAGGAAATGTTTCTCGTTTATGGAGGTGACGAAGAGCTCGTCATAAAGGGTTACGTCGACGCTAGCTTCGACACAGATCTGGATGACTCTAAGTCACAAACCGGATACGTGTATATTTTGAATGGTGGGGCAGTAAGCTGGTGCAGTTGCAAGCAGAGCGTCGTGGCGGGATCTACATGTGAAGCGGAGTAGATGGCAGCCTCGGAGGCAGCACATGAAGCAATTTGGGTGAAGTAGTTCATCACCGACCTAGGAGTCATACCCAATGCGTCGGGGCCGATCAAACTTCTGTGACAACACTGGAGCTATTGCACTTGCCAAGGAGCCCAGGTTTCACAAGAAGACCAGGCACATCAAGCGTCGCTTCAACTCCATTCGTGAAAATGTTCAAGATGGAGACATAGATATTTGTAAAGTACATACGGACCTGAATGTAGCAGATCCGTTGACTAAACCTCTCCCTAGAGCAAAACATGATCAACACCATAATTCCATGGGTGTTTGATTCATCACAATGTAACTAGATTATTGACTCTAGTGCAAGTGGGAGACTGTTGGAAATATGCCCTAGAGGCAATAATAAAAGGATTGTTATTGTATTTCCTTGTTCATGATAATTGTCTTTTATTCATGCTATAATTGTGTTATCTGGAAATCGTAATACATGTGTGAATACATAGACACCAACATGTCCCTAGTAAGCCTCTAGTTGACTAGCTCGTTGATCAACAGATAGTCATGGTTTCCTGACTATGGACATTGAATGTCATTGATAACGAGATCACATCATTAGGAGAATGCTGTGATGGACAAGACCCAATCCTAAACATAGCACAAGATCGTATAGTTCGTTTGCTAGAGTTTTTCCAATGTCAAGTATCTTTTCCTTAGACCATGAGATCGTGTAACTCCCGGATACCGTAGGAGTGCTTTGGGTGTACCAAACGCCACAACGTAACTGGGTGACTATAAAGGTATACTACCGGTATCTCCAAAAGTGTCTGTTGGGTTGACACGGATCAAGACTGGGATTTGTCACTCCGTATGACGGAGAGGTATCTCTGGGCCCACTCGGTAATGCATCATCACAATGAGCTCAAAGTGACCAAGTGTCTGGTCACGGGATCATGCATTACGGTACGAGTAAAGTGACTTGCCGGTAACGAGATTGAACGAGGTATTGGGATACCGACGATCGAATCTCGGGCAAGTAACGTACCGATTGACAAAGGGAATTGTATACGGGGTTGCTTGAATCCTCGACATCGTGGTTCATCCGATGAGATCATCGAGGAGCATGTGGGAGCCAACATGGGTATCCAGATCACGTTGTTGGTTATTGACCGGAGATCCATCTCGGTCATGTCTACATGTCTCCCGAACCCGTAGGGTCTACACACTTAAGGTTCGGTGACGCTAGGGTTGTAGAGATATGAATATGCAGTAACCCGAAAGTTGTTCGGAGTCCCGGATGAGATCCTGGACGTCACGAGGAGTTCCGGAATGGTCCGGAGGTGAAGAATTATATATAGGAAGTGCAGTTTCAGCCATCGAGAGAGTTTCGGGGGTCACTGGTATTGTACCGGGACCACCGGAAGGGTCCCGGGGGTCCACCGGGTGGGGCCACCCATCCCGGAAGGCCCCATGGGCTAAGTGGGGAGGGGAACCAGCCCATAGTGGGCTGGTGCGCCCCCCTTGGCCCACCCCATGCGCCTAGGGTTGGGAACCCTAGGGTGGGGGGGCGCCCCACCTGGCTTGGGGGCCACTCCACCCCTTGGCCGCCGCCCCCCCCCCCTAGGAGATCCCATCTCCTAGTTCCGGCGCACCCCCTAGGGGGCCTATATAAAGGGGGAGGGAGGGGCAGTCGCACCCTTGAGTCTTGGCGCCTCCCTCTCCCCTGCTACACCTCTCCCTCTCGCAGTAGAACGGCGAAGCCCTGCTGCGGTGACCCCTGCATCCACCACCACGCCATCGTGCTGCTGGATCTTCATCAACCTCTCCTTCCCCTTGTTGGATCAAGAAGGAGGAGACGTCACGCTGACCATACGTGTGTTGAACGCGGAGGTGCCGTCCGTTCGGCGCTAGGATCTCCGGTGATTTGGATCACGTCGAGTACGACTTCCTCATCCCCGTTCTTTGAACGCTTCCGCGCGTGATCTATAAAGGTATGTAGATGCAATCTGATCACTCGTTGCTAGATGAACTCATAGATGGATCTTGGTGAAACCGTAGGAAAATTTTTGTTTGCTGCAACGTTCCCCAACAGTGGCATCATGAGCTAGGTCTATGCGTAGTTCTCTTTGCACGAGTAGAACACAATTTGTTGTGGGCGTAGATGTTGTCAACTTTCTTGCCGCTACTAGTCTTATTTTGCTTCAGCAGTATCGTGGGATGAAGCGGCCCAGACCAACTTTACACGTACGCTTACGTGAGACCGGTTCCACCGACTAACATGCACTAGTTGCATAAGGTGGCTGGCGGGTGTCTGTCTCTCACACTTTAGTTGGAGCGGATTCGATGAAAAGGGTCCTTATGAAGGGTAAATAGAAGTTGACAAATCACGTTGTGGCTTTCACGTAGGTAAGAAAACGTTCTTGCTAGA
The DNA here is from genome assembly GCF_003073215.2 of Triticum urartu. Lineage (NCBI taxonomy): Eukaryota > Viridiplantae > Streptophyta > Magnoliopsida > Poales > Poaceae > Triticum > Triticum urartu. Next base: position 521,794,484 of record NC_053026.1, read on the forward strand.
ACCCTATTGCAGCCACGTAAAACTTGCAACAACAATTAGAGGACGTCTAACTTGTTTTTGCCGCAAGTGTTTTGTGATGTGATATGGCCAAAGTTGTGATGAATGATGAATGATATATATGTGATGTATGAGATGTTCATGCTATTGTAATAGGAATCACGACTTGCATGTCGATGAGTATGACAACCGGCAGGAGCCATAGGAGTTGTCTTTATTTTTTTGTATGACCTGCGTGTCATTGAGAAACGCCATGTAAATTACTTTACTTTATTGCTAAACGTGTTAGCCATAGTAGTAGAAGTAATAGTTGGCGAGAAACTTCATGGAGACACGATGATGGAGATCATGATGATGGAAATCATGGTGTCATGCCGGTGACAAGATGATCATGGAGCCCCAAGATGGAGATCAAAGGAGCTATGTGATATTGGCCATATCATGTCACTATTATTATTTGATTGCATGTGATGTTTATCATGTTTTTGAATCTTGTTTACTTAGAACGACGATAGTAAATAAGATGATCCCTCATAATAATTCAAGAAAGTGTTCCCCCTAACTGTGCACCGTTGCGACAGTTCGTTGTTTCGAAGCACCACGTGATGATCGGGTGTGATAGATTCCAACGTTCACATACAACGGGTGTAAGACAGATTTACACATGCAAACACTTAGGTTGACTTGACGAGCCTAGCATGTACAGACATGGCCTCGGAACACAGAAGACCGAAAGGTCGAGCATGAGTCGTATATAAGATACGATCAACATGAAGATGTTCACCGATGTTGACTAGTCCGTCTCACGTGATGATTGAACACGGCCTAGTTAACTTGGATCATGTTATACTTAGATGACTGGAGGGATGTCTATTTGAGTGGGAGTTCATTGAATAATTTGATTTAGATGAACTTAATTATCATGAACTTAGTCTAAAATCTTTACAACATGTATTGTAGATCAAATGGCCAACGTTGTCCTCAACTTCAACGCGTTCCTAGAGAAAACCAAGCTGAAAGACGATGGCAACAACTACACGGACTGGGTCCGGAACCTGAGGATCATCCTCATAGCTGCCAAGAAAGATTATGTCCTACAAGCACCGGTAGGTGACGCACCTATTCTCCCTGCAGAACAAGACGTTATGAACGCTTGGCAGACATGTACCGATGATTACTCCCTCGTTCATTGTGGCATGCTTTACAGCCTAGAACCGGGGCTCCAAAAGCGTTTTGAGAGACACAGAGCATATGAGATGTTCGAAGAGCTGAAAATGGTTTTTCAAGCTCATGCCCGGGTCGAGAGATATGAAGTCTCCGACAAGTTCTTCAGCTGTAAGATGGAGGAAAACAGTTCTGTCAGTGAGCACATACTCACTATGTCTGGGTTACATAACCGCTTGACTCAGCTGGGAGTTAATCTCCCGGATGACGCGGTCATTGACAGAATCCTTCAGTCGCTTCCACCGAGCTACAAGAGCTTTGTGATGAACTTCAATATGCAGGGGATGGAAAAGACCATTCCTGAAGTATTTGTAATGCTGAAATCAGCAGAGGTAGAAGTCAAAAAGGAACATCAAGTGTTGATGGTGAATAAAACCACTAAGTTCAAGAAAGGCAAGGGTAAGAAGAACTTCAAGAAGGACGGCAAGGGAGTTGCCGCGCCCGGCAAGCAAGCTGCCGAGAAGAAGTCAAAGAATGGACCCAAGCCCGAGACTGAGTGCTTTTATTGCAAGGAAAGTAGTCACTGGAAGCGAAACTGCCCCAAATACTTAGCGGACAAGAAGGCCGGCAAAATGAAAGGTATATGTGATATACATGTAATTGATGTGTACCTTACCAGTACTCGTAGTAGCTCCTAGGTATTTGATATCGGTGCAGTTGCTCACATTTGTAACTCAAAGCAGGAGCTGCAGAATAAGCGGAGACTGGCGAAGGACGAGGTGACGATGCGCATCGGGAATGGTTCCAAGGTCGATGTGATCGCCGTCGGCACGCTACCTCTACATTTACCTACGGGATTAGTTTTGAACCTCAATAATTGTTATTTAGTGCCAAGTTTGAGCAAGAACATTGTATCAGGATCTCGTTTAATACGAGATGGCTACTCATTTAAATCCGAGAATAATGGTTGTTCTATTTATATGAGAGATATGTTTTATGGTCATGCTCCGATGGTGAATGGTTTATTCTTAATGAATCTCGAGCGTAATGCTACACATATTCATAGTGTGAATACCAAAAGATGTAAGGTTGATAATGATAGTCCCACATACTTGTGGCACTGCCACCTTTGTCACATAGGTGTCAAACGCATGAAGAAGCTCCATGTAGATGGACTTTTAGAGTCTCTTGATTACGAATCATTTGACACGTGCGAACCATGCCTCATGGGTAAAATGACCAAGACTCCGTTCTCAGGAACAATGGAGCGAGCAACCAACTTATTGGAAATCATACATACTAATGCGTGCGGTCCAATGAGTGTTGAGGCTCGCGGTGGCTATCGTTATGTTCTCACCCTCACTGATGACTTGAGTAGATATGGGTATGTCTACTTAATAGAACACAAGTCTGAGACCTTTGAAAGGTTCAAGGAATTTCAGAGTGAGGTTGAGAATCAACGTGACAGGAAAATCAAGTTCTTGCGATCAGATCGTGGAGGAGAATACTTGAGTCACGAATTTGGCACACACTTAAGAAAAAGTGGAATAGTTTCACTACTCACGCCGCCTGGAACACCTCAGCATAATGGTGTGTCCGAACGTTGTAATCACACTCTATTAGATATGGTGCGATCTATGATGTCTCTTACCGATTTACCACTATCATTTTGGGGCTATGCTTTGGAGACTGCCGCATTCACTTTAAATAGGGCTCCGTCGAAATCCGTTGAGACGACACCGTATGAATTATGGTTTGGGAAGAAACCTAAGCTGTCGTTTCTAAAAGTTTGGGGATGCGATGCTTATGTCAAGAAACTTCAACCTGAAAAGCTCGAACCCAAGTCGGAAAAATGCGTCTTCATAGGATACCCTAAAGAAACTATTGGGTATACCTTCTACCTCAGATCCGAAGGCAAGATTTTTGTTGCCAAGAATGGATCCTTTCTAGAGAAGGAGTTTCTCTCGAAAGAAGTAAGTGGGAGGAAAGTAGAACTTGATGAAGTATTACCTCTTGAACCGGAAAATGGCGCAACTCAAGAAAATGTTCCTGAGGTGCCTGCACCGACTAGAGAGGAAGTTAATGATGATGATCATGAAACTTCAGATCAAGTTGCTACTGAACTTCGTAGGTCCACAAGGACACGTTCTGCACCAGAGTGGTACGGCAACCCTGTCTTGGAAATCATGTTGTTAGACAACGGTGAACCTTCGAACTATGAAGAAGCGATGGCGGGCCCGGATTCCGGCAAATGGCTAGAAGCCATGAAATCCGAGATAGGATCCATGTATGAAAATGAAGTATGGACTTTGACTGACTTGCCTGTTGAATGATCTTTATCGGTAGGATCCATGTATGAAAACATATTCCACGAAGATCTTTATCGGTAAAATGATAATCCCCAAGTGTAGGGAATCATCGTAGCAATTTCCAAAGGTGGAAGTGATAAGTATGGAGTGTCGAACCCACAAGGAGCTAAAGGTAAGATCAATATTCTCTCTAGCCCTATCTGCCACTGATACGACTCTACGTACATCGTGTTGGGGAACGTTGCAGAAAACAAAAATTTTCCTACGGTTTCACCAAGATCCATCTATGAGTTCATCTAGCAACGAGTGATCGGATTGCATCTACATACCTTTGTAGATCACGCACGGAAGCGTTCAAAGAACGGGGATGAGGCAGTCGTACTCGACGTGATCCAAATCACCGGAGATCCTAGCGCCGAACGGATGGCACCTCCGCGTTCAAGACACGTACGGTCAGCGTGACGTCTCCTCCTTCTTGATCCAGCAAGGGGAAGGAGAGGTTGATGAAGATCCAGCAGCACGACGGCGTGGTGGTGGATGCAGGGGTCACCGCAGCAGGGCTTCGCCGTTCTACTGTGAGAGGGAGAGGTGTAGCAGGGGAGAGGGAGGCGCCAAGACTCAAGGGTGCGGCTGCCCCTCCCTCCCCCCCTTTATATAGGCCCCCAAGGGGGTGCGCCGGAACTAGGAGATGGGATCTCCTAGGGGGGGCGGCCAAGGGGTGGAGTGCCCCCCAAGCCAGGTGGGGCGCCCCCCCACCCTAAGGTTCCCAACCCTAGGCGCATGGGGTGGGCCAAGGGGGGCGCACCAGCCCACTATGGGCTGGTTCCCCTCCCCACTTAGCCCATGGGGCCCTCCGGGATGGGTGGCCCCACCCGGTGGACCCCCGGGACCCTTCCGGTGGTCCCGGTACAATACCGGTGACCCTTGAAACTCTCCCGATGGCCGAAACTGCACTTCCTATATATAATTCTTCACCTCTGGACCATTCCGGAACTCCTCGAGACGTCCAGGATCTCATCCGGGACTCCGAACAACTTTAGAGTTACTGCATATTCATATCTCTACAACCCTAGCGTCACCGAACCTTAAGTGTGTAGACCCTACGGGTTCGGGAGACATGTAGACATGACCGAGATGGCTCTCCGATCAATAACCAACAGCGGGATCTGGATACCCATGTTGGCTCCCACATGCTCCTCGATGATCTCATCGGATGAACCACGATGTCGAGGATTCAAGCAACCCCGTATACAATTCCCTTTGTCAATCGGTACGTTACTTGCCCGAGATTCGATCGTCGGTATCCCAATACCTCGTTCAATCTCGTTACCGGCAAGTCACTTTACTCGTACCGTAATGCATGATCCCGTGACCAGACACTTGGTCACTTTGAGCTCATTGTGATGATGCATTACCGAGTGGGCCCAGAGATACCTCTCCGTCATACGGAGTGACAAATCCCAGTCTTGATCCGTGTCAACCCAACAGACACTTTTGGAGATACCGGTAGTATACCTTTATAGTCACCCAGTTACGTTGTGGCGTTTGGTACACCCAAAGCACTCCTACGGTATCCGGGAGTTACACGATCTCATGGTCTAAGGAAAAGATACTTGACATTGGAAAAACTCTAGCAAACGAACTATACGATCTTGTGCTATGTTTAGGATTGGGTCTTGTCCATCACAGCATTCTCCTAATGATGTGATCTCGTTATCAATGACATTCAATGTCCATAGTCAGGAAACCATGACTATCTGTTGATCAACGAGCTAGTCAACTAGAGGGGATGATGCATTACCGAGTGGGCCCAGAGATACCTCTCCGTCATACGGAGTGACAAATCCCAGTCTTGATCCGTGTCAACCCAACAGACACTTTCGGAGATACCCGTAGTATACCTTTATAGTCACCCAGTTACGTTGTGGCGTTTGGTACACCCAAAGCACTCCTACGGTATCCGGGAGTTACACGATCTCATGGTCTAAGGAAAAGATACTTGACATTGGAAAAACTCTAGCAAACGAACTATACGATCTTGTGCTATGTTTAGGATTGGGTCTTGTCCATCACATCATTCTCCTAATGATGTGATCTCGTTATCAATGACATTCAATGTCCATAGTCAGGAAACCATGACTATTTGTTGATCAACGAGCTAGTCAACTAGAGGCTTACTAGGGACATGTTGGTGTCTATGTATTCACACATGTATTACGATTTCCGGATAACACAATTATAGCATGAATAAAAGACAATTATCATGAACAAGGAAATACAATAATAATCCTTTTATTATTTCCTCTAGGGCATATTTCCGACAGGAAGTCATATTTTGGGTTCCGGAAAAAGGGGTCGTTTTTTGATATTGTACCGGGAAGCTTCCAGAAGGTTCCGGAGGATTCCGGAGGGGTCCAAAAGTTCACAAGTGGGTCCACCATGACCCAAGGGCTAGCATGGGCTGCGGGGAGGTGCCCTGGCCTTATTGGGCTAGGCGCACCAAGTCCTCAAAAGCCCATGTGACTAGGGAAGGCAAAAAAGGAAGGAGTCCTAGTAGGAATAGAATTGGACTTGGAGTCCAAGTCCTCTCCCCCTTAGCTGCGCCCTAAGGATTGGAGGGGCTTTTTCACGCCCCTCCACCTATATATAGAGGGGAGGGGGTACCCCAAGAGAACACACCAAACCCTTGGCACCCCTCTCTCCGGTTACTCTGTAGTTCCACCGCCTCGTCCCGGTGACGCTTAGCGAAGTGCTATCGGTGCTCCACCATCACCACCACACTGTCAAGTTGGTTGTGATCCCATCTACTTCTCCTCTCCCGCTTGCTTTATCAAGAAGGAGGAGACATCATCGAGCCGCACGTGTGCTAAACTCGGAGGTGCCATCCGTTCGGCACTAGATCGGTTGGATCGTGATCGGATCGCAAAGAGTGCGACTACATCAACCGCATGATAAACGCTTCTGCTTAGCGATCTACAAGGGTATGTAGATTCTCTCCTCCTCTCGTTGCTATGCATCTTCATGGATAGATCTTGTGTGTGCGTAGATTTTTTTTGTTTTCCATGCATCATTTTCCATCAAACCTTGGTCCCATCACTGAGGGAAATACCTACCGTAGCTGTGCTGCATCATCCTTTCCTCTTTGTGAAAATACCGACGTAGTTCAAGCCGCATCAACAAGTACATCGAATTTTTGTAGACGAAGGGAGCTCCTTAGTTTAATCCTAATGCAGACTTTGTAGCAAAGGCAAATATCGCGAAGGATCCACCTCGACGGAGTTGTTTTATGAGCTCCTCCCACAAACAACCCACAATCCTTTGAGAAGGATCACCCTCCCGGTGATCTTTGAAGAGAAAGGAACTACAAGAAGCATGATTGCTCATTTGAGGTGATAGGCTTTGACATGTTTTTTGTTTCCCGAAAAGGAAGATAACCCCTGGCCTCTGCACTAAGTGATGCACACAACCACATTTATATAGAATTGTGAGAATTCTGAAGAAATAGGAGTCAGTTAAAGTTATCTCCTACGCCATCCCATCCGCGACTAGTATGCGCCTATTCTCAATCTAACATCTCACAAGAAGATTTCAGATTCCAAAGAAGTTGGTTTCCGTCGGATACATACCGTCTTAAAAATACATGGATACTTTTTGAAATTTAATGAACATTTTTTTATCAAAATATGAGCACTTTCTTTAACTTTAATTTCACTTTTTAGTTAGATACATGAAAATAAAGTAAATATGTTACATATAGTACGAAAAAAATAAAAAAATATCTGAAAACAAAAAATTGAAACAATATTAAATGGAAGAAAAAACAAAAGAAAGAAAAGAAAGTAAGAAAAAAATGCGCTCCACCCCGCACTTGGGTCGACGCAACTGCATGAGTATAGTGCAAGTTTGCTCGCTACCCCGCGCATTACGTGCCGATTTGGAATACATTTTTTTTGAGAAAGAGAGCTCCATCTCTGATTTTCATTGATAGAAATCACAGTGTCTTACAAACAACCATCGACCACTACATATATACTGCCAACACACAACCATTGACAGATCGAACGACACGATCCCCTGACGATGCAGAACTGGGCATCTCCACCCTCCAACAGGATTGCAGACTAGAGGGAAAGCTAATGCTGCCTACACCCTAGCAAAACACAAGATCTAACACATAGTCTGAATCACACAACCCCTCGTGAGAAATCCCACATGTCGGGCCTCTAGGCAAGAGGATATCATTTAGCATCGAACAAAACGCAAACCAAGTTTCACCAAGTGCATATTCATCTAGGAAAGCAAAAAAAAAAAAAACATTTGGAATAAGCTTATAGTGGGCACCTATAAGATTTGCTCTATAGTATTAATTGTTCAATTTTTTAGAATCATTTGCTGTAAAAAGATGATATTGTTAACAAACATTTTGGGCCCAGATACGTTATTTTTCGAGAATCTGGCCCCAGATACGTATGGCTTGGTACCTGCCGTCTTTAGCCCAAGAGTCAAAATGTCTTTGTAAGCATTGGTGCCTGGCCCGGTAATATGGCCCGGCCTGTGCGTATTACGTCCTCCGTCCAGCTGCCGCTAGGGCTTCATCTCCCGTACGCAGCTCGATTTAATCACCTGGCGACCGAAGCTTTTTTATTTACGACTACAAGCGGCGCGTTGGATCAATCCTAAATAGGAAGAGACGACATCGTCGAGAAGCAACTACCGCCTGATGACGGCGGAGGAAGAGGAGGCGGCCGACCGGTGCGTGGGCTGGATCTTCGTCTATATCGCGGTCTACTCCCTCAGCATCTTCGCCTTCTCCGCTGTGATCTCCTACACACACGTGTTTGCCCGCGCCACCAGGTTCAACAAGATCTTCTTTGGTATCATGGGAGTGCTTTTTCTGCCCATCGGCCTTGGCTTCATCTGCCTGCTTCTACGGGAGGACGGGCCCTTCCGCAACAAGCATGCCACCGCTCGAGTCGCCGACCTGCCGCCCGCCGATGTGTGCTAGCCATCTTTGGTTGTTTCTAGTGCGTGAATTAATGTTTGGAGTATTACTTTGTTTTATTTGATCCAGTGTAGTTCTCTTTCTGTTTGCTAGTTGTAACATCTTTTTCTCTTAGCTGGTGGGAAACTTGTACGTACTAGATTGTCAAAGGCACGCGTTGCTGCGCCCCTCGATTTTGACACTAATATTAGTGATTGATGCAATTATACGTAAATCTAGAATTTTAATCACGTGGTATAATCATGACATTATACTTGGCGACAATATTCAATCATAAGATATAACTAGAAAACATGCCTGTGCGTTGCGGGAGAGTATCGTGTGATACAAGAGCATAGGTGCTCCCATGATACGGACTTCTGGGCCCTCGGATCTCAGATCCAACGGCATACGATGAGCTGCCGTAGCTACTGTCCTTGCACGCATTTTTCAGATTCTACGAGGGCTTTTTTGCAAAAAAGTTCATCATTTCACGGGAGCTCTTGGATCTGAGATCCAACGGCCGAGCTTGCACGGGAGCACCAGATATTTTTCCCGTGTGTTGCAACGGGAGCAAACATGTTACGAACGCCCTATCAAGATGCAATGATGTCGGAAGACTTTTTTGACTTGAAATGTTGCCATGACAACTTCTCTGTTGCAAATCTTCCGTCCTTATATCCCAGGTTGCACAAGGACGATGCTACTTGTAACAATAATGCCAGGACTAAGTCCACAACGAAGCTCTCAGAACCAAAGGCAAAAGTCATAGCAACATTTATTGCAGCTTCCGTGCAAATCAATTATATGTTCTACAATATTCATAATCATATTATAATGGTTATCATTCCGTTTTATAATTGTTTGGTGCTAATCAATATAATATATGATTTATTTTTTGCGATGAATAAAATATAAGTTTTTAGTACAACATTTCAGAACTGGGTATCTAAGGAAGCAATTCATTACCAACACCTTTATTACAAGCATACACGAAAGCGTGTAGGTTGGTCGTAAAAGGAGGACAATTTGACCAAAAAAGAGATGCTATTTAGATGATCTGTCGAGTCATAGACAAGTACAAAATGGGGACTATGTCGACATTTGGTTATCAATTGCAGCAATCCCACTTCACATTTAATAAAATTACAGCCACAAAAGTGCACCAGTGCAAAGATGAAAAAAATGCATGAATTGCAATAGTACCTCGAGGAATGGTCTTGTGGTTGGCGACTTTCCCTGCAACCAGCACTCTTGATATGCCTGCTCAAAATTCCTGCCCATTTGCAGTCTTACACAGAATGACCATGTGACAATATTTACATTCTACCTCCACAAGGTTTCCATTACCATCTCTTATGATTACGAAAATGGTCACATGCATGCCTTGGAGCGTTGCCTCTTGCCACGACTGCAACTTGTTAGCGGTATATCAACATCAATCATCGATGTCGAAATGGTTGTACACAATCATATAAGTATTGACATGGTCCTTGGGATGGTGAAACTCCCTTGCTTCTTTACATTTTGAAACCAGAACATGCAAAAAGTTGCATGTTCAGTAAGACTCCCAGGGCTCACAAGCCCAAGCAAGTTTTTTTTTTTTGCACGGGAAACAAATTAGGATATCAAGTGTTTCAGCACAACACTAACTCGTATGAACTGACCAAAACATTTCACAGTACCACCTAAAGAAAGAAACTCAGATAAATTCCAATTTCACCGTCTTTTGCGATATAAAGCCACGGGCACGGGGACGGGTTTGGGTGAAAAATATTAAGATGGGTAAGGGTTTGGGCGACCGTTAACCGCACCTGAGCCCGGCTGGTGCCATATTGGATTGCTTGTTTGAGGTGATTGGCTTTGACATGATTTTTTTTCTGAAGAGGTGGATAACCACCGGTATTTGCATTGAGCAATGCACACAACCACATATATATATATATATATATATATATATATATATATATATATATATATATATATATATATATATATAGAATTGTGAGAATTCCTAAAGAAATAGGAATTGGTTAAAGTTATCTCCCGTGCCATCCCATCCGTGGCTAGTATGCGTCCATTTGATCCGACATCTCACAAGCAAAGATTTCAGATCTCAAAGATGTTGGGTTTCATCGGTTACATGCCTTCTTAAAAATGCATGAATACTTTTTAAAATATAATGAACAATTTTTAATCAAAATATGAGTAATGTAAATTTGTTAAAAACAGTCATGAAATAAAAAAAATAAGTATCTTCCCTGCAAAAACAATACTGTAATAAAAAATCTGAAAAGTGAAAAAATGGAACAATATTAAATGGAAGAAAAACAGAAGAAAGAAAAGACAAAATTTTTCTTCCTTTTTTTTGAGGGGTGACAAAATGTTTCTTCCATTTAACAAACATCAGGGCTAGGTTTTTTTTAGCAACTCATCGGGGCCATGTACATGGCCTGGTGCCTAGCGTGTCTGTCAGCCCAAGAGTCGAATGTCTTTGTAAGCCCCCCACAAAAAAAATACGTATGCCTTTGTAAGCACTGGTGCCTGGCCCGTTAATACGGCCCGGCCTGTGCACGCTATGATTCAGGGATTCGTTGCTTCCCACAGAAAAAAAATAGGTACTACTTCCGTCCGTCCGGCTGCAGCTAGGGCTTCATCTTCCGTTTACAGCTTCTCCACAAAAAAAAGAAAGAAAAAAAAATCTCCCGTACGCAGCTGGATATGATTTAATCACCTGGCAGGCACGAAGCTTCTTTATTTACGACTACATACAAGAGGCGCCGTTCGATCGATGCTAACTAGGAAGAGGAGAAAATTAGCTATTTGCCACTTTCAATATGCGGCTTCGTGCAAATGCCATTGTCAAGATTGACTTCGTAAAAATGCCACTCAGCTCATTTGTACTTTGATTAACATGCCACTCCAGCCCTTTTACAGATTTCCCTTTTTCTTTTCCCATTTACTGGCACGGAAAAGACTAAACTGCCCCTGTTGTTATCTACACGAACTTGGCATCTAATCAGCGCATTGAAACAGACGAGAGCGTGCAGCCCGCCGAGAATAACGTGCTTGCCATATCCACGTCTTGCGTCAACCTTTGGACGCCGCCCCCATCTCCTCGACGCCACGTGACACTGATCTTCTTGCCGCCGCCGTTTTCGTCGACGCTGCGTGCCGCCGATCTCCTCGGCGACGTTTTCATTGTATCTGTGATTGTATTTGTGGAAGGCAAACGTACACTCTCCTCTGACTGCAATTCCTTTTTCCTATCTTTACATACACTATGATTAGATACACAAAGCAGGTATACATACACTGTGATTAGATACATCATACATGTAATTGCCAAATTGCAATGCAAGATTCAAGTAAAGGATTAGAGCAAACGTCGCTTACAGGTTGCTTGCATCCCGTCTTCAGAACATGTACACGCACCCATCTCCTCCAGCCGGTGCTGGTATCACGCCACTAGACTGCTGTTAAACGCTGCCGTCGTATGTCTTGGCTCTCGGGACAAGCTAGGCCAACGCGCGAAGGGGAGGGCGAGCTGCGCTGGCGTGGGCCAGCACCGGCAGCGAGCTGTGGTGGCTCGCGCAGGCACCCGCGAGGTTGCGCCGTTACGTGCAGACGTGCACGAGCACCGGCGGGGAGCTGCAGTGTCTCGTGCAGGCATCGGCAAGGCGACGGTGAGCTGCGCTGGCACAGTAGACATGGGTGAGTACCCGCAGCGACCTGGGGATGCGCACACGGGCGTGGTCAAGGCGAGCTGCGGTCGCGCGCGCACGCGTGGGCGAGCAACGGCGGCGACCTGTGGTTGCTCGGCCAAGCATCAGCGACATGACGAGCTAGCCAGCCCACAAACGCATCGGATATAAGGTTGAAAGGTCCAAGGGCACTTTGATCCTTTCAGGTGCCAGAAAATGGAAAAGAAAAAGGAAAGCAATAGGAAAAGGAAAAATGGCATGTTAATCAAAGTACATATAAGCTGGGTAGCATTTTTACGAAGTCAATCTTGACAGTGGCATTTGTGCGAAGCCCCATATTGAAAGTGGCAAATAGCCAATTTTCTCCTAGGAAGAGATGACACACTAATAGAAAAGGGGGCTTTGGTCCAGGCCGGGTAAGCCCATTAGTCCCGGTTCAGTCCAGAACCGGGACCAATGGGTGCATTTATCCCGGTTCGTGCGGCTAAGGCATTAGTCCCGGTTCACCTGGGCCCTTTAGTCCCGGTTCGTGCCACGAACCGGGACTAAAGGGTGCGATGCCCATTGGTCCCTGTTGGTGGCACCAACCGGTACTAAAGGTTAGACCTTTAGTCCCGGTTGATGCCACCAATCGGGACTAATGGGCTTTGAGGCATTAGTACCGGTTCATGGCACGAACCGGTACTAAAGGTCCCATTTTCAAACTCCCCCCCCCCCCCTTGGACCGCCTTTTTAGTTTTAGAAAAAACAAAAGAAAATGATGGAAATGTCAATAAAAATAAAATAAAATAAGTTTTCCATGTGATATGTGGTCTAGTTGTTGGGAAAATTTACAAATATGAATTTCGACTTTATTTACAAAATCTCTCTAGAATTTGTAAAATGGGCATAACTTTTGCATACGAACTCGGATTAAAAAGTTTTTTATATGAAAAATCATCTACTCGAAAAGTTACATCCGATGGAGACGGCCTATGGCCTGTTTGCAAATTTGTAGAATCCTTAAATTCCAAAAGGAAAAAAGTTATGCTCAAATTTCAGTTTTTTTAAATTTTCAGTAAATCTGGTCAAACTATGGTCAAACTACTTATTCAAGAAGTATTAGTGTTACTAAATAATTATTCAAGAATATTAGTGTTATTAAATAATTATTTCACTTTTTTTGAATTTTGGTCAAATCTGGTCAAACTATGGTCAAACTGTGGTCAAACAATGGTCAAACTACTTATTCAAGAAATATTAGTGTTACTAAAAAATTATTGTTTTTTAGAACAATAGTTTCAAACTCAAACAGTGAAATATGTGACTTCATGCTCAAGCTAAATTCCTGAGGGTTAATAGGATTGACATCTTACTATTGTCAGGAAAACAACAAGTGCAGACTTGGAAACGAGGGAGAATAGAACCTGGAAGTTAAGCGTGCTCAGGCTGGAGTAGTGAGAGGATGGGTGACCGTTCGAGAAGTTAGATGATTTGGAATGATGAGGGGTGATTAGAGATTAAATTGAGCAGTGATGAGGGGTGATTAGAGATTAGAGGTTAAAATAATTCAAAAATTCAAAAATAAAAAAAATTCAAAAAAAATTTCAAAAAAAATTTCAAAAAAAAATCCAGAAAATTTCCTTTAGTACCGGTTGGTGTTACCAACCGGGACTAAAGGTGGACCGGCCACGTGGAGGGCCTTTAGTCCCGGTTCTGGATTGAACCGGGACTAAAGGGTCAGGGCATTAGTACTGACCCTTTAGTCCCGGTTCCAGAACCGGGACTAAAGGCCCTTTTTCTACCAGTGACATCGTCGAGAAGCAACTACCGCGTGATGACGGCGGAGGAAGAGGAGGAGGCCGGCTTGTGCGTGGGCTGGATCTTCCTCTATATGGCGGTGCTCTACCTCGGCTTCTTCGCCTTCTCCGCCGTGATCTCCTACACACACGTGTTCGCCCGCGCCACCAGGTTCAACAAGATCTTCTTCGGGGTCTTGGGAGCGCCCTGTCTGCTCATCGCTGTCGGCATCATCTACTTGCTTCTACGGGAGGACTCGCCCTTCCGCAACGAGCGTGCCATCCACTAGTAGAAAAAGGCCCATTTGTCCCGGTTCAAGAACCGGGACTAAAGGGTCGGTACTAAAGCCACCTTTTGTCCCGGTTCTTATATGAACCGGGACAGATGGGGCTCTATGTGGCCGCTGCGGCTTGCCGAGGCAAGGGGGCCTTTTGTCTCGGTTGGTAGCACCAACCGGGACCAAAAGGCATCCACACATCAGCAAATAAGAGGCTAGGTTTTTTGTTTTTTTAAGGGGGGGAGGGGGGGGGGTTGGGGGTTTTGGAGGTTTTGTAGGGTTAATGTAGGGGTTTCATATATTAATTGTGTTAGCTAGCTAATATAGAGAAGTGTCCTCTCTTATCTCCGTGCTTGGTCGATGCTACGTACTATACGTATAGAGAGGACTCGACACGCTAGCTAGTAAGCAAATGAAGGAAACCATTAAGTACAGAAGATCGTCATGAACATATACAGGGAGAAGTGATCGACCTCTTCTTCTCCGAGAGATTGTTCGAACAACAAGTTTTCGTATATCTATCCGACGCTACTGGCTACATATATACAATATTAAGATCTCTTACAATCCCCTAACTTCTGAAATCAAGTTCCACATGGTATTCTCCGGCTTTACTGATGACATGGTCAAGAAAGAATCCCGCCAATTCCTCTTGAATTGCTCGTATGCGATCTTGTGGTAGGAGTTCACCCCGCATCTGCCACGTCTAATTTGAAGAAGGGGGTAAAGGTCAATACATATATATGAATGAAACTCAACACAAATGATGATATAATAAAATGAAATTGTGAATATTATTGCTTACACACTTCAAATTGTCTTTTAGAGTAGCCCAGCTTATTTTTGCAAGTCGCACTATAGATGAACTCGCAAAGGTATTATCCACAGTAATTATTCCCGGGTTCCTACCACAAGCACTTTACGAGAAATAGAGGTCAATCAAACTGATAATGAAGCATTATAAATGGTATTGATGAAAGTAGCTAGAATCAACGGGAGATGCGCGGAACTAGCTAGCTAGTAGTACTTACTTTCGGGTGTGTAAATCATAGCTCCCCCGGCAGTCTCGGAGCTTGTGCGGTGAATACTTTCCAAACCCCGCGGGACAAAGAAAACAATTACTTGATATCAGGAAATGAACAAAGTTGCGGATGTGGTGCGATAATGATTGATTGAACTTACTTCTCGAGCATTTTAGTCATGTCCGCATAGTCCTCGGGATTTTTCGTCTCGAGTCTAAGACGTTACTAGTCCCTGCTCAAGCTTAATCTCTAGGAGAGTAAAGTGGAAGCTGCGCACGCATGCATAACTCATCAATTACATTACTATAACCTCGAGTAATACTGGAAACCGAATATGCACAAGACAGTTACACTCACTTGAAGTTGTAAGGAAAGAGTATTTTATCTTTGTTTTGATTTTGAAACAACGATTTTAACAAGTTGGCCTCAGCTTCTTTGGGATCATGTTTAACCGTCCATTCATCTATGATATTTGTGTTAATGAATCCAATATCATAGATTTCTGCCTTTCTGGATTCGACAATCTTCAATCTGCATAATATAGTGAGGATAATTATATATACATGCAATGGAAGAGCTGAGCTATATATAGAGACTTAATTACAGAAGTAGTACTTACAGACATTAGCAAGTGACGATTATTTTATCGAGGGTCTTTTGATTGAAAAACTAGAAGAACTCCTCAAATGGAACAGACAACAGATCAATTCCAACGAGGTCGTGCTCCTCTTTAACTCTCAAAGTCAAAGTATCCTGCCCAGACTCGCTGCAGGTTTTCATGTACCAGTTATGGAATCTTTGCATCATCGTTGTTAAAGGAGGATGACTAGGTTTGGCGAGAGGCTTCCTGTGCCGGTATTTGAAATCATCCACCTCCATTGAATCAAAATGTGCATCGTCGGGCAGGTAATCTCCAGGATTGGTACCGGGCAGCACCCTCGGATGATTAGCAACGATATCGCTAGACACCTTGAGCGGGGGGCACGATTGGTTAGCTTATTCGCCAAGCTGTGCAATTGTTTTCCCACTTCTTCATTCTGCTAACCTTTGATCACTGCAAATACTTCCCGACCGCTCCGCTTCGATATATGACCTCTCAATAATGCGCTCATAGTTGGTTTTCGGTGGAGACCGTGGTGGTCGCTTCAGGGCATCCAAAGTGCGCTGAACTTTCACCTTATCTATCTTCTCCTCTGGAGGTGGATGTTTCTTAGCTCTTTGCATTTCAAAGAAGTCCTTCACTTGGGCAGCACAAATCTTCGCGTTTTCCTCCTCGGTCATCTCGTATGGTAACCTCTCTAGAGGCTTGAGAGATGGATCGAATCTGTATTGCTTCCCGCCTCTGGCTGTACTGCTAGATGCTAGAGCAGCCGGAGCGGCTGTGGCTGTCTTCTTTCGTTGCTTATGAGGTGGAGAAGAAGGAGGCGGAGTGTTACAACGCGCCGGAGCAGCCGGAGCGGCGGCGACTGTCTTCCGCTTTTGCTGTCGAGGCGGGCTGCTCGGGCGCGCCGGCATAGGCGGAGTGCCGCCACGCGCCTGAGAAGGAGGCGGAGTGCCTTGATCACTCGTCGGAGAAGGAGGCGGAGGAGGAGGCGGAGTGCCCTGACTCGCCGAAGGAGGAGGAGGAGGTGGAGGCGTCCAGTTCGGAAGGTTGATGAGCTCCTTCCGCCATAGACATGGAGTCTTCAGAGCAAGACCCAGTCGAGTCTCCCCTTCATCGGTAGGGTGGTCAAGCTCGAGGTCCTCAAATCCCTCCGTTATTTCATCCACCATCACAACAACATATCCTTCTGGAATCGGACGACAGTGAAAAGTTGCGCCGGGTTCAAGAGGTGCAACAGAGCCGACAACCGCCTTGACTTTGAAGTTCTGCCATTGCGTCATAAGGTGGCAAGGTTGAGCCTCCATGATAGCATTCACGGGGTAGCTAGCAGGAGTGAAGTCAGGCTGCTGAAGAAGCTCGGTGGAAGCCACACTGCTTCTCCGCTGAGATGGTGGGGTAGCTTCTGGGCACTACTAGGAAAAGGGCTATAGATAGGATTGATACTAATGGCGCACCATGGAAGCAGTGCGCCACTACTATATACTAATGGCGCACCGGTTGGTGATGCGCCATTAGTGTGGAAGACACTAATGGCGCACCAGAAACAGGGTGCACCACTAGTATTAAATTATTATTTTTTCCATTTTTCCATACATACTAATGGCGCATCAGGTCGAAGTGCGCCATTACTAGTTCTAAGTAGTAATGGCGCACCAAGCAGACAGTGCGCCATTACTGTAAAAAAATTTTATTCTTTTTTTTGCAAAACTACTAATGGTGCATCGTTTCACAGTGCGCCATTACTAGTTTAAACTAGTAATGGCGCACAATTACCCGGTGCGCCATTAGTATATATATATATATATATTTTCTTTTTACTTTTTTGCAAAACTACTAATGGCGCACCACCTGCAGGTGCGCCATTAGTAACCAGGGTTACTAATGGCGCATTTGCTGGTGGTGCGCCATTAGTAACCTGGGACCCCAACAAGATATTTTGGACAGCCCCACACCTACCCACTCACTTTCCCCACTTCATTCCCTCCACCTCCTTCTCCAAGCTTTCGGCCATCTCCTCCTCCTCACCTCATTTCCACCATAGATTCATCAAAATTAAGTGGTGAAATTACCTTTTTTGATAGGTAAGTAAGGGGAAAGCTATCTTCATGATGTAGATCTACTTTTTTTCTCCCTAGATCGCTCCAACAACATGCACATGCACTTTTGGTGGCCTAGCTATATCTATGTATGTTTGTGGTGTTGCATGTGTTTGTGGTGTTGCATATATGTTTGTGTTTGAAGGTACCGGTATTTGAAATGCGATAGTTGCCAATATTTTGCCAGAATGTTTTGATTCATTTCCGTTTCGGTGAGAATTTTGGCACTATGCATTCTTTTGGTCCTATTTTTAGGGAAGGTCATGCCAATTTTTTTCTTGGTTCTAAAATATCGTTTTGCTCTACCCCGCGAGCGACCATGGTCCGCACGATGACTGAAGGCATCGTGAATAGGTTTTTGAGCTCCGCGAAGGCCGAGATGCTTCAAAAGAACGAGACGGAGATAAGATGTCCGTGTCGAAGATGCAAGCTGAAGAGCCTTATTGCGGACCCGGATTCCGGGCAGGTGCGGGACCACCTGCTCTTGCATGGTTTCATGGATGGCTATCGGTGGCAAGGTGATGAAGATGACTATGAAGTCGTCCATGGGGGCCGGGCAAGAAATGAGGAAGGGCAACAAGACAAGTACCACCGCGGCGAGGGCGGGCGAGAAGACGGAGAATCTCCAGGACATGATCACGACGGTGATGCTGTACACAGTCATTATGTAGAAGATGTCGTACATGATGATGAGGAAGATCAAGACGAAGGGCATGATCATGAAGATGAAGATGCCGGAGCAGACAACGATGACGGATAACGCAAGAGCTGCCGCCCGAGAGAAAGCCAAGCTGGATCAACTGGAGATAGACACGGTTACTCCATTGTATGAAGGACGCAGGCCCGAGGATACCCGCCTGAAAGTAACGCTCATGGCTCTGGAGATGAAGGTAAAACACAAAATGACCGATGCATGCTTCGACGAGAACATGTCATTCTGGCACGAACGTCTTCCCAAGGGGAACAAGTGCCCGACCAGTTTCGAGGAGGCGAAGAAAATCGTGTGTCCTCTGGATTTACCGCATGTGAAATACCATGTGTGCATGAACAATTGTATCATTTATCGGGACGAGCACGCGGAGTCTACCATATGTCCGGTGTGTGGCGTCACTCGATACAAGAAGAGGAAGAAAGCTCCTCGAAAATCGGTGTGGTACTTTCAAATCACTCCTCGTCTGCAGCGGTATTTCGCGGACCCTAAGGTAGCAAAGCTCCTGCGTTGGCACGCGGATAGGGAGGAGAAGAAGCGGGAAGATGACGGAAATGATCCGGAGATAAATAAAAAAGACAAGATGCTGAGTCACCCTAAGGATGCGAGCCAGTGGCAAGCGTTGAACTTCGAATACCCAGAATTTGGGAAGGATCCAAGGAACATCGTGCTGGGCGCGAGCACCGATGGAGTCAATCCGTTTGGCAGTCAGAGAAGCACACATAGCACCTGGCCTGTGTTTGTGTGGATGTACAACCTACCCCCTGGTTGTGCATGAAGAGGAAGTACATTCACATGAGTATGCTAATTGAAGGTCCGAAACAACCAGGGAACGACATCAATCTGTATCTGGGGCTGCTGAAGGAGGAGCTAGACACGTTGTGGAAAACACCAGCCAATACGTGGGACGCCGCAGAGAAAGAATATTTCCCTATGAGAGCCGCACTGCTCACGACGGTGCACGACTATCTCGGTTACGGATATCTCGCGGGGCAGGTAGTCCACAGATTTTCTGGATGCGTAAGGTGCATGGATGACACAACGTATCGCCAGCTAGATAGAGATCCCGGGTCTTCGAAAACCTTGTTCATGGGACATCGAAGGTGGCTTCGCGATGATGACACGTGGAGGAAACGCAAGGATCTGTTCGATGGTGAAATCGAACCCCGAAAACGCCCGTGTACGAGGAGCGGCGAGGAAATAGACGAGCTGTTGAAAAATTGGAAAGACTGCCCACTACCGGGAAAGAAGCAAAAGGCGCCAGAGCCGGGAAAGAAGCGAAAGGCGCCAGAGCCGCTGCTGAAGGTATGGAAAACGAGGTCTGTTTTCTGGGACTTACCGTACTGGAAGATCCACCATGTGCCTCACAGCCTTGATGTCATGCATATCACGAAGAACGTGTGCGAGAGTCTGCTTGGTACCCTGCTCAACATGCCAGAGAGGACCAAAGATGGGCCGAAAGCAAGGGCAGACTTGAAATCAATGGGCATCAGGCAGGAGCTTCACGCTAATGATGATGATGATGATGAGGCGAAGCAGGACACAGAAAGTCGTCGCAAAGGCAAAAAGGCCAAGATGACCGGAAATGACTACCCTCCCGCGTGCTTCACTCTAAGTCAGGAGGAGATCGAGCAGTTTTTCACCTGCCTCCTAGGAGTAAAACTTCCTTACGGTTACGCGGGGAAGATAAGCAGATACCTAGACCCAGCGAAGCAGAAGTTTAGCGGGATGAAGTCTCACGACTGTCACGTGCTGATGACGCAGATACTTCTAGTTGCAATCCGTGGGATCATGGATGCGCACGTCCGTGAAACGCTATTTGGCCTATGCAACTTTTTCAACGTCATCTCTCGGAAGTCGATTGGCGTGAGGCAACTCAGAAAGCTACAGGAAGAGATCGTGGTGATACTATGCGAGCTTGAGATGTACTTCCCGCCCGCATTCTTCGACGTAATGGTGCATCTGCTGGTCCATATCGTGGAGGATATCATCCAACTCGGGCCGACGTTCCTGCACAACATGATGCCGTTCGAAAGGATGAATGGTGTCATCAAAGGATACGTTCGCAACATGTCACGTCCAGAGGGAAGTATAGCCAGGGGCTTTCTGACCGAAGAGTGCATCTCCTACTGCACGGATTATCTAGGCATCGAGAACTGCGTTGGTCTTCCCGTCAACAGGCACCTCGGCAGGCTCGCTGGATGGGGTCACCGTGAGGGTCACCGCGAAATGCATGTTGACTTCGAGGGTCGACTCGCCGACTTTGAAAGAGCAAACCTAGTCGTGCTACAACACATAGACGTGGTCGATCCTTGGGTGGTAGAGCACAAAACCTTTATTAAGAAGACGTACAATGACCGAGGCCAACAGAGGACGGACGGAGATATACTCAAAGAGCACAACTCATGTTTCACGTGTTGGTTCAAGCAGAAGCTTCTGTCGTACCCTTTACATGAAGATTCTCCCGCGGAAGAACAACTCATATTCGCCTTGTCACAGGGCGCCGAGCACAACCTGATGACCTATGAGGCGTACGATATCAACGGCTACACATTCTACACCGAGGACAAGGACATGAAGAGCGATGGTTATCAGAACTCCGGGGTAACGATGGAATCCTACACCGGTAACGACAAGGACAGATACTACGGAAGGATCGAGGAGATCTGGGAGCTGAGCTACGCTGGAGAGAAGGTCCCGATGTTCCGTGTCAGATGGGCCAAGAGCGTCCTAAAATAATACCGGTATTTCACCACCATGGTTATACCCGAAGCCAAATCCAAGACCGCGGGCGCAAACGTCACCGTGAAAAATGAGCCATGGGTACTGGCTTCCCAAGTGGACCAATGCTTCTTCATTACCGACCCTTCAAAGCCTAGTCGTGTTGTCGTGAGGAGAGGCAAAAGGAAGATCATCGGAATGGATGGAGTAGCCAATGAGCAAGACTTCGACAAGTACGACGACCCGAAGATCAAACATGACGACGACGATGAAGTAGCAGCATACACCACAAGAAGAAGCAGGACCACCCTACCTAAAGGATGTCCGTTCCACAGAAGAACTCCATTTGCAAAAACGAAGGGCAAGAAGATTGTGAACAGATAGCTAGCTAGCTAAGATCGATTGTATTTAAATCATACTCTTCATTTCTCGATTGTATTACATGGGCATTTTTTGAAAACATGAATATTTTTAAATTTCATGGGCACTTTTCGAATTCATGAATATTTTTTCAAATTTGATGAATATTTTTAAATCTCGATCGCTATCCCCCTTTAGCTCGATCTCGATCCCCCCGCACCCTCCCCCGCTAGCTCCACCACCGCCGATGGCCCACCGCACCCTCCCCCGCTCCACCGCCGCCGTCGACCCATCGCACCCTCCCCGGCCCGCTCCACCATTGCCGAACACCCCCCGCACCCTCCCCCGCTAGCTCCACCGCCGCCGACGACCCACCACACCCTCCCCCGCTCCACCGTCACCGCCGACCCACCGCACCCTCCCCGGCCCGCTCCACCGCCGGCGAGCACCCCCATTTGATGATATTTTTTCATATTCATAAAAAAATTATTACAGTTTTTATAAAAAAATATTAAAAAATAGCAACAAAAAAAATAATAATAAACATACTAATGGCGCACCGCTCGTGTAGTGCACCATTGCTATCTAAAAAAACATTCTAATGGCGCACCACTCTGGTAGTGCGCCATTGCTATATAAAAAACATTCTAATGGCGCACCGCTCTGGGATGCGCCATTGCTATCTAGAAAAAACATTCTAATGGCGCACCGCTCGGGGGTGCGCCATTAGTAATCTTCCCCCTAGCTCTACCTAGCCCGACCCCTTCGTCCCTCCCTCTCGCCAGATCTAGTCCCCCCCCGCGCGCTGCCCCGCCCCACGTCGCCGCCGCCCCTACGTGCGCCGCCGCCCCCGCGCCCCCACCACTGCAGCTCTGCCATAGCCGATGCCTCCGCGACCTCACCGTCGCCGACAGCCTCCCCGCGTCGGCCCCTGCCCTGCGCCGCCTCTACCTCAGTCCGGGCACGGGGTGCAGGACGACGACCGCGGCCGCCGGCCTCCCCACGACCAACCGAGGCGCCCAGGAGGCCTCCCCGACGACCAATCGAGCCATCCCTTCGACGACGACGCCGCCAACCCCAACCCTGACCCCAACCCCTCCGGCGACCGGCCGCGCCCGCCCAGGTACCTCTCCTCCTTCCTCCTTCCTCCCTCTCCACCCTTCCTCCCCATTCCATCCCTCCCTCCCCTCGACCGTGTCTGTTATCTTCTGATGATATTTGACAGCTTATGGATAGAAATGCATATTTCAGTGTTTATAGCTATTAACACTTGCAAGTTACTGCACTGCTAGCTAAATTTTGGTTAGTAAGTCTGTATCCGCCTCCTGTTGAAATTTGGTGATGTGTGTGGCTATTTAAGTACCTACACAAAATTCTCCATGGAGAAAATGATATAGCTCCTCCTACAACATGTATAGATCAACCAGTTCAGTTCTAGTGCTGCTGGACTTTTGCACCATACAAAAATGTACTACTAGTTGAAAATCTTTACTTGAGAGAGCTTCATAAGTAGAAGGTTCCAAAGAATAAAAACCAGTACTAGCACACCAGCACAATAGTACTGCCACCTCCCAGTAAACAGCAGGGTCTCTGATCAGCAATGTAGTTAATTAGTCAGGGACTGAAAGCCTGCAAATGCATGTACACACAACTAGGGAATGTAAGATGAAGCATGTACTTTACCAACTAATATAATGGGCTGGCACAAAGTGAAAACCAAAACAATAGTTAATCAAGCAGAGGTAGATTAGATTAGATGGCAAAAAGCACAAATGTCCCTGCCTATCCATTTTTTTCTCAAGTTGAGCTGGTAAGTTTCAGATGTTCAATGATGCTGTAGGAAAAAATTGGATGAAGAAAGATGTGTGTGGCTGCCTGAGAGAAGTATTTGCACAAACAAATTATAATTAATGTGTTGATGAAATTTTGGGTTTTCAAATTGGAACCAAAAACCAACCCATACCATTAGACTCTTTTGGAATTTCCTGAACATTTTTTGTTTGTTCCCTTTCACTGTTTGGGGACTTTTGACTTCAGAATGAACCTTACTAAGATTCAATTAAGACTAATTAACTGCATTTGATGTCACTATATTCTATGAAAAACTTCAGTTATGATCTGTACTGGAAAACTTCAGTTAACACTCATTTTTCAGTTAACTCCTTACAGTTCAGATCATATTTTGATTGTCAATAATAGTGGACTTTTAAGGCTTTCTTAGAGGCAATACTAGTGGATTTTAGTCTTTTTTACATGCAATAATAGTGGAATTTTAGGCTTTTTTGGAGGAGTGTGTTTCATGCCGGCCTACAGTGATGAATTAGTCAGAGGATTGTGCCTTAGGATTGTGCCAAAGCTACCCATTGTATCTATTTGCTTGTCCTTCAAATAGGGGCAAGACTATTACAGAAAAATTACTTGCAAGCATATTGTGATTTACTTGCAAGCATATTGTGCCTTAGTTACAGAAAAATTACTTGCAAGCATATTGTAACTATTTTCACTCTGTCCTGAAGGTTTTTGACTACAGAATCTGTGGTGACCCACACTCTGTTGGTTCACACTCATTGAGTTCGCTCGTGAAGGGCCGCTGCTTCTTGAGGCCCTTGAGAGGCCCTTCGTGTCGTGATGATTTTGCAGGTACCCTGAGAGGCCCTTGAGTTTGCCAGAATGTCGATTAACTTCCGTTCCGGCAAATTCGGGTACTCCATATGTCCTATTTTCAGCAAAGGTCATGCTGAAATTTTCCGTGAATTTTAGCATGACTTTGCTAAAAATCGGACATATGAGGTACTTGCTACTAATGCATGGGCCGGGGTATCTTAGTACTTCATTAAGTAGGATCAACTGCCCCTTTATTCTTGCTGTATTAAACCATAGGTGGCAATAGAGCCAAGTGATTAGTGCCAAGTGATTAGGCCCAACCTAGGGTGCCTCGGCATCGATAAACCCTAAATGATGAAAACTTAACTTGGCTGCCCCGGATGCCTCGGTGTCGATGAGAACCTAAATGATGTACGCTTAGGCTTTTAGGGTGCCTCGGCGTCGACAAACCCTAAATGATGAAAGCATAGGCTTTTAGGGTGCCTCGGTGTCGACAAACCCTAAATGATGAGACCATGATCTTGTTCCTTGACAATAACCAACTTTTTGACCAAACTTTTTTCCTATTTAGAGCGAAACATGGCCCACAACAATGAGGCCGGTGGTTCGGGCGGCAAGCAATTCTGGGAGCTGTCCCAGGAGATGGAGGAACAACCTCACCGCTTTGAGGACGCCGCAGAAGACATCGATCCTGATTACACAACCCCTAGTGGCGTCGGGGATGACACCACTGATGGTGCCGCCGAGGATGCCACCACTGATGATGGCGGCGCACACACAGATGGCAGCCAACCGAAGAAGCAAAGGAAGGACCGGCGCCCGAATGCGCTCCGCACCGTCAAGGAGGAATTCACTCAAGTGGACTCCAACGGGAATCCAACGGAGCCCAAACATATAGTCAAGGGGTACTCGGTTCAGCTCGGGTGCATTCTCCGGAGCACCGTCTCGATCAACACCGAGAACCTTAGGCATAAGGACCGAGGGAATTTGCGCAACCTCCTCTTCACGAAGTTGCATGAACGATACAAGTTCCCCACCGAATTTGAAAACACACGCCTCTCAGGGAATAAAGTGAACAATGCCGCCCTCACGAAGATGAGCACGGCCCTGTCTACTTGGAAAAGCGCGGTGAAGAGAATGATTGATAAAGGTGATAGTTATGAGAAGATCAAGGCGAAATATCCTTTGATGAGCGAAGATGAGTACAAGGAGTTCAAGATCAAGTGCGAGAGCAATGCAACCTCCGAATCAAGTCAGTGGGGGAAAGAAATGCGGGAGTTGAACTTAGGGGAACACAAACTCGGTCCCGACGATTACAGAGTGGCGGAGCCTATATGGGACAAGGAGGATGCGGAGCGTGCCGAGCAAGGCCTACCGCCCAGCTTCGAGAAATACAGCGGTGACAAGCAGACCAGGAACTATGTCAGGGCCCGATACAAGCAGGACCCGATAACAAAGGAGCTTACCACGGATCCGAAGACCAGGGCGCTTGAGCTTCTTCTGGTAAGGAATACACCCCCGCGTAATTAGCTCCATATGGTTGCACTCTAATTAATCCCCAATATTTCTAAATGGTTCACGTTCCTTTCACAGGACACTGAAAGCAGTAGCGCTGGGTCGTCTAAGAGCTCCCCTTTCGACACCCCTTTAAATAGGGCGTTGAACGTAATCAAAAACAAGGATAAGCTCACTAAGCCGACGTCAGCTGGTCATGTGGCCGACAAAGGCTTGTCCATAAAATGGGGGTAATACTATACCGCTGGTGTGCGGACGGAGAAAAAGATCAGCTCGGAAAGCCAGACGCGCGAGGTTGAAGAACTCAAGGCACAAGTGGCGCGGATTCCGGAGCTTGTCCAAGAGCAAGTGCAACAACAACTTGGAACGACGCTCAACGCCATGGTGCCTACGTTGATTCATGGGCTGACGACGTGGATTGCGGGCGGCCAACAGGGGCCTCCCCCGGTTCCTAGCTTCACGGCCAGCAACTCGCACAGCGCGCAGGCGGCTCCATTGGTGTCTCCGGCGGCGCCATTGGTGTCTCCGGCGGAGGCGGTATTCGTGTCTCCGGCGCCGGCACGGGCATTGGAGCTTAATGCACCCGGGTGTACGCCGGCCGGCACCTCGCCAGCAAGCGCCCCCTCCGTCAGTTGCACGCCCGCCGTTGGCGGTGCCTCGACATTAGCCGAGCTCGATGGCATCACGGTACTAAGCCTCTCGGCCGATGACTTCATCTCCTTGCCTTTGACTGGGCATCCCTGACGCCCTGTACATGTTTTCGCAGGGCACCGCCGACGTTCCTTGCACTCTTCTGCACTTCGTGGGCGCCGAGTTGGTCGATGTCGCCAAGGGAAGAATCATTCAACCGGGCAACCCCATGTTCCATGGTAATCCGATGCCACCCACAATGTATAGGGTTGAAGTGGTTCGAGTGCTGCCAGGCTGCGACGAGCTGTTACCTCCGATTTGACCCGCTAGGGCCGACGAAGAAGATGAGATGACCCTCAGCACCTGCGTAAACTGGCCCCTGCTTTGGCCGAAGAGCCAGATTCGTTTGGGAGCGGGGGACACCACCCCACAGACAAGACCGCCAGTCGTGCCGGCGCCAAGCCATGGCAAGAACGCCGCAACGCTACCGGACCTGCCGGACATCCCTATGGCACAGGATCCGGACAGCCCTATGGCACAGGATCCGGACGGCGACGACAACGACGACGGTACATTTACCAAAGTTGATAAGTACTTTGCCGAACATGGGTACACTGACGAGTTCTGCGGGCCTCTTTCTCAAGAACCCAACCAAGACGACCGCGATCTCTCTGGTACGGCGGAGAAGTCCAATTGCAACAGGCGTCGTCTGGCGTTCAGTTCTCAGGACACGCCTCCAGCTCCCGCCTTCACTGAGCCTCAGATAGCTGAGGTGCGAAATATTATCAGCCCGAACACGCTCAAGAAGGCGGTCTGTGAGCAGAACTCGGTCCCATTATAGGAGATCAAGAAGAAGGGACGGAAACGAAAGACTAACAAGGGCGCCGGTGCGAGCCAGCCGGCACCGAGTTCGATCCGTGCTCAGGACGGGCCACCTTCACCTAAGGATATCTCGAGGAGGGTGCATGTGGCGGGTAGGGCAATGCTACCGCCAAATATGCTGAATGCTGCAACTGGTGCTATGCGGAGTCTGCACGACAGTGTTCTTTCTTTGGAGAAGCGGCGTCTCAGAGAGAAGGATGTGGCATACCCGGTTTTCGTGGCCAAGGTGCCAAAGGGCAAGGGCTTTGTGGATGGCGACATCGGGGGTACGATCGTCCTGCAGTTTGATGACATCTTTGCTATGTTTAACCTTCATCCGCTGCACTACACCTTCGTTCGGCTGTTTTCGCTGAGTATGGAGATGCGGATCATCAGAGACAAGACCCCGGACATCGTGATAGTCGACCCCTTCTACATGCGTGCCAAGCACTTGAGCAGCACTGGGGACCGCCAAGTTGCGAGTTCACACCTCGAAGGCGTCATTCTGGAAAACCCAGATAAGGATAACTTCCTTGTGGCTTACTTTCCCGAGTAAGTCATCCCTTAACCGCCCCGCAACATATGATTTCTTAGATTTCGATCGTTCTTTTTTTTCTAACATTCCGTGTTCTGTGTAGTGACACACATTGCACACTCATCCTCTTAAGCCCGAAATATTCCATGGCCACGTATTTAGACCCGAACCATAACTCCAAGATAGACTACACAAATGTCAAGAAAGTTCTTGATGATGTTCTCCCCGCCTACGCCAAATCTGGAGGCACCTTCACCAGGGCAGTTCGTAAGTACGGCAAGCACATGTTCTCACACAATACGAAGTTCTGCTGTGTCAAGCAGCCGCCTGGCGGTTAGAAGGATGCCTACTACGCCCTCCATCACATGCGGGCGATCTTAAGGGACCATCATCAACTTCTGCTACCAGATAATCTCAAAGATTGGGCCGCGAGCTTGTCGACAGTCCAGCACGCGGACCTCAGACAAGAATTCTTTCGCATCCAGTCGGAGTTTGCAGACATCATCCATCAAGATGTCCTTCATACCTCGGGGCAGTTCTTCCTCAGATATCAACCGTCCAACAGTGAGATAGATGAAATGCTACAAATGCAGGGTGACAACGACCGCGATTTCATGACCATCACGACAGACGGCGGCTTCATCCACGTTCCTGTCCGATGAGTCGAGTCGAAAGTAGTGATGTGTAGTTCTGAAACATTGATTGGCTCATGTTGTAATTATACATTAATGAATTCGTATGTCTCTTTGGTTTGGACAGTCGTTCAACTTAGATGTAATCGATGCTATTTATTAGTAGGACCATGAATCATGCTATTAATGTCTTGCTTTTCTCTTCCGATCCTTTTGTTGCATACTTACATATTGCTTATGTATTGTCTGTTGTTTGGCTTGTGCATAGAGATGCCGTCGTATGTCGTGTACAAGGGTAAGGTTCCCGGAGTCTACGATGACTGGGAGGAGTGTCGGAGACAGGTTCACCGTTTCAGCGGTAACAGTTACAAAGGGTACACCACTAGGGCGGAGGCCGAATGTAGATACGCCCGCTATCTAGAGGGAGAGAGGAGGGAGCGTTGGAGGAACCGGATGAAGACCAGTTTGATCGCAATGATGCTCATTGTGATGACCATAGCTCTCTTCTATGTGATGGTAGTTTAGATGATCGATATCGACTTGTAATGTGAAGGCAAACTCGATACTCGCGGTCTTGAGACTTGTAATGTTTTATCTTTGTTCGTTCTTTTGAATTCGGAGACTAATATGATGAATTGTATTTGGAGACTAATCTTCTATTGTATTCGATGAATCTGATGTTGCTGTGTGCTGCTGTCTATATTCTGTCCAATAATATATTTTGTAACCTGTGCAAAAATCAGAAAAGCAAAAAAAAATAAAAACTAATATTCATACTAATGGCGCACCACACAAGACACTAATGGCACATTGTGATCATCACACTAATGGCGCATTAACTGCTGGTGCGCCATTAGATTGCCAAAGCACATGGGTACATATGGCCCCCTGGGAGGCATTCTAATGGTGCACTGCAGGATATACTAATGGCGCACTACGTGGTGCGCCATTAGAACACCAGATACTAATGGCGCACCGGTGGTGCGCCATTAGAATTTAATTCTAATGGCGTGATGCCAGTGGCGCACCGGTAGTGCGCCATTAGAAGGCAAATTCGGTGCGCCACTAGCATGCCTTTTCCTAGTAGTGGGGGTAGCTCCGACATGTCATTAGCTGTCCTTTTCCTCTAGCGAACATACCCTTGCATGCGGTTTCTACAGTTCAGTCTGCTCCACTTTCCTCTTCCTCTCCCGGGTTTTGTAAATGCATGCCTCGGGAAACCCAGCCTTCCACGAAACGGAGCCTGGCATGCCTCGTGTCCGTTCAGGGTGCCTCAGGATTCTCGAGGGCCAGTGTGAGCTCATCGTTCTCTCTGTCGGGAACGAACGTCCCTTGCTGCGATGTGGCGATATACTCCTGAAGCTTCGTGACGGGTATATTCAGTTGCTAGTTCGTCCAACGACACTTCCCTGTTTCAGGGTCCAAGGTTCCCCCAACCCCGAAGAACCAAGTCTGTCGGGGATATACCCCGCGGTATGACCCGACCGAAGATATGACCCGGCTAGGAGTTGATGTTTTCATTGGTGACCCAGCAAACTATAAGCCGGCGGAGGCAGTTAAGCATTGTAAAGCTGGCAGACACAGTCATGTAACTCGGCAGACATAGTCATTTAACCCGGCAGACATAGTCATGTAACCCGGCAGACACAGTCATTTAACCCGGCAGACACACTCATGTAACCCGGATAGTTAAGCAGACAGTCAAGTCAGACAGTTAAGCCGAACAGTTAAGCTAGACAGTTAACAGTTAAGAAGCCCGAAATGTTAAAGAAAGCCCATGGAGAGAAGCCCATAGAGAGAAAACAGAATAGTTAAGTCTTAAGTCCGAGTTGGACTCTACATGTAACCCGCCCCTTCAACATATATAAGGAGGGGCAGGGCACCCCAAGAGGGGGGGGGGCATAATTATTAAGTCTAGAAACAAGTAGGAGAGCCGGGGTTACGACGACTCCCTCATGATGATAATGAGACCTAGTCACAAACAGCATGTAGGGTTGTTACCGGATGATGTTTCCCGGGGGCCAAAGCTATCTAAATCTTTGTCTTGCGTGTTGCGTCTCTCGATTCCAATCAACCCCTTCAAGCTACCGCATAAATGCGTTGGCCTCACGACTAAGTCCTCACACTAGGACATCTGCCGTGACGTTTCCACGACAGTTGGCGCCCACCGTGGGGCTCGCGCACGGTGGTGTTGAGTTCTTGAAGGGATCAATCTTAGGGTTCGAGAAGTTCGCAATTTTTTCGGCTAAATAAGATCCGACGTGGAAGAATTCATGTTAACTAGAAGATCATCCATCAAGATTGAAGAAGTATTCAGCGGCAGTGTAGATGCGATTGAGATCAAGGGAGTTAGCCGTGGGAATCAGATTCGCCAAGATGAAGCTGCCGCCTTATGTGATCTGTCGAGTTCTGTTGACGGTAGCGGGCACTCTAGGTCAAATCCGCGTCCAAATTAAATCAGTACAAATTGACGAGGCATCGTACTACATCTCAAGACTACAGAACCGAGACTACTCACGTGGAGACCAACCACCATGTGAAGACTGAGCCGGAAACGGAGCCGGCCACGACTCGGACGTGCCTTGCTCCGCCTCCGCTTCCAACTTAGCGCCATCACCGAGCCGACCCTTTTTACATTGGCCCTCCACTGATCGCCTTCGTTGTTTGCCTCGAGCAACCATCGAGCCTCCGTTGGACTCCGCCATCAGCCATGTTTTCAACCCGCCTTGCTCCACAAAAGCCGCCATGGCCTCGCAGCCGGCCGCTACGGTCAACGATCAACACAATCCCAAACTCACTAGGGGGCTTCTTGATCGTATTCGAATCATAGATTAACCCCTTTTGGGTCCGACTTGGATCGTATTCGAATCAGGGTCGCTAAAAACCTCTCAAGGTCATTTGGGGGCTTCCTGTTCAAACATAGGTCGTATTCGAACCAAAGAGAACATAGCTGTCGCAACGCCAAAGCCACTGGGGGCTACATGATCGTATTCGAATCCTAGCTTAACCCCTTTGGAACGGTTTACTGATCGTATTCGAATCAGAAGCCTCGATTTTTTTATTTGGCTTAAATTTTTTGAAAACAATCTTTGGTTTTGTCTTGAGACCTTTTTGTTCATATCTGAAGCATATATGTGGTTTCGATTAAACCCGACTTGACTTTGGATGATAAGACGCCATATATGACAATCATAAACATTTGGGAGTTTTGGTTTCTAAAGATTGGTTATCACCCTTACTGCACAGGTATCCTAAACCGACAGTATGATTCAATATCACAGGAACCAGTTTTTCAAACCGGGTTATATTATTCAAATCTTTAATAGCCAACATGGTTGGATTTTTATTATGGTTATCAATAACCAATATTACGGTTGAGGTTTTCAAAGTCGCTTCAGCGCAATGGATATTATTTTATCAATGGATATAATTTATTCTACAATGGAAGGAATAGTCTCGAGTCGCTACAGGCTTATGACCCGGCACTTGGGGGCTACATTATTCAAATTGAAATTACATCAAATATGCAAGTCCCATGTCACTGCCAGCATGCACCATGGCACTTGGGGGCTAATGTAAAGTCATTTTTTGATCAACTTATTGAAGACCCGACTCATCACATTGTAATGAGCCGACCCTTGGGGGCTACCAATTGCTCCTGTCAAAAATTCAAGGTACACAAGCCTCAGTCCATTATATTGAAAGATCCACTACTCAGTTGGTAGAATACAAAGCTCTTAACTTTATGGACGTGGGTTCAAGCCCCATGGTGGAGATTACATCATATGATGTTATTATCAATGAATTATATACAAAGTCCCAGCTCAGTATTATCTTACTGAGCCGTCCCTTGGGGGCTACACTGGTTGAAGTTTCTATGAGCATAAGGCAATTACAAGTCCCAGGTTGCTGCAAGCATGACAACCCGACACTTGGGGGCTACATATGTGGAATATTCAGTTTTGACTAGTGGCTGAGACGGACAATCTGGATTTCTTCAAGGTTGCAACATTTATATTGAAATAAGTCATAAGCTATCACTATGTTTCTCCTCTTAAGACTTGGGGGCTACAGGTAGTATGGATACAAGGAAAAAAAATCTTCAAATTCTTAGTTTTGAGTAAACCAAATTGACTGGGTGTCTGCAACAATTATAATTCGGCATTATCTATTTATAACCCGACAAGTTTTTCATCTTTAAGCCGGTTGAAGGTCACATGAGTATTTCAAAGACCAATATTGTTAAGCATTGGGAGCTGAGTCAAATGAATTGTTCTTCAGTCTTTCTCTATGAGAAACCAACGCTAGCAAATTGATTATGAAATTGACTTATTGACCCAGATTTTTGAAGAAGGAAATAACAAGGAGTTAAGAATGATCAGGTGGCGGCTTACAAAGATATTTAATCCGGAGCATAGTCTATCAAAATTGTTCTTGTGTTTGTTTTACAGGATCAGTTTAACATGGATGAATCCAAATTAAACTGGGGGCTAATGTCGGGGATATACCCCGCGGTATGACCCGACCGAAGATATGACCCGGCTAGGTGTTGATGTTTTCATTGGTGACCCGGCATACTATAAGCCGGCTGAGGTAGTTAAGCATTGTAAAGCCGGCAGACACAGTCATGTAACCCGGCAGACACAGTAATTTAACCCGGCAGACATAGTCATGTAGCCCGGCAGACACAGTCATTTAACCCGGCAAACATAGTCATGTAGCCCGACAGACACAATCATGTAACCCGGCAGACACAGTCATGTAACCCGAATAGTTAAGCAGACAGTCAAGTCAGACAGTTAAGCTGGACAGTTAAGCCGGACAGTTAAGCCAGACAGTTAACAGTTAAGAAGCCCGAAATGTTAAAGAAAGCCCATGAAGAGAAGCCCATAGAGAGAAAACAGAATAGTTGATTCTTAAGTCCGAGTTGGACTCTACATGTAACCCGCTCCTTCAACATATATAAGGAGGGGCAGGGCACCCCAAGAGAGGGGGGAATAATCATTAAGTCTAGACACAACTAGGAGAGCCGGGGTTACGGCGACTCCCTTATGATGATAATGAGACCTAGCCACAAACAACATGTAGGGTTGTTACCGGATGATGTTTCCAGGGCCCGAAGCTGTCTATATCTTCGTCTTGCGTGCTGCGTCTCTCGATTCCAATCAACCCCTTCAAGCTACTGCATAAATGCGTTGGCCTCACGACTAAGTCCTCACACTAGGACATCTGCCATGACATTTCCATGACAAAGTCCTTGAATGGTCTAGCCAGTGCAATGTCTCTGGTTCGACCCCTTTATCAAGCAGGTCATTCTCAGCCTTGTCCCACAACGGCCGGGCTTTGAGGTAGCCACCTGACCCCGTGCGATGGTGAAGCTCCTTCTTTGCAGCATTTTTCTTGTTTGTCGCCAACATCTTCTTGCTCTTCTTTGATGTCTTGTGGGCCACAAATGCGTCCCAATGATCTCTTATCTTCTCAAATAGGCCGGTGAATTCTGGAGTCTTTTCTTTGTCGACAAACGTTGTTTTCAACTCATTCTTCCACCTCCTGAATAGATTTACCATCTTCTTAAGAGCACGAGCCTTGACTAATGGCTCTATAGCTGGCTTCTCAGAATCCTCCTCTGGCAGCAGGGTGAAATTTGCCTTCAGCGCGGTCCAAAGATCATCTTTCTGCCTATCGTTGACATAAGACACCTCAGGGTCTTCGTTCTTAGGCTTATACCATTGGTGGATGCTGATTGGGATCATGTCCCTAACAAGAACCCCTCATTGAGCAGAAAATGCTTCATTGGTCCGGATGGGTTCAATCGGTTGGCCATCGCGCGCGATTGCTGTGATCGCGAACCTTTCATCCTGGTGCAACTTCTTCTTCGGGCCTCATCTCGTTACGGAAGTTTTGCTCGATCCGGAGGGCTAGAAAAGAAGAAAGAAGAGAGTTAATATATGTACATACCAAAACAATGCATCAATTAGCTATAGTCAGCACAAGCTTAATTAATATATATACCTGGCCGAACTCCATTCGGTCACCGGAGCCGTCATCACGGTCTCCTTCCACCGGCATTCGATCACCGGAGCCATCATAATCATGTCCTTCCTCCTCCATTCTTCGATAACCATAGCCTGCTTCACCATCTCCTTCCAGACCATCGGTGTCGTTGAGATAGTATGAGACATCACCTCCGGCT
The DNA here is from genome assembly GCF_003073215.2 of Triticum urartu. Lineage (NCBI taxonomy): Eukaryota > Viridiplantae > Streptophyta > Magnoliopsida > Poales > Poaceae > Triticum > Triticum urartu. The sequence continues at coordinate 521,829,177 of NC_053026.1, forward strand.
GCGATTATGTCCCCCAACACCTGTTCTGCTTCCAAGTCTCGGTGCTCCATAGTTCCTGAAAATATTACAACATGGCAATTATTATACAAAACATGACAGATGGATATATTAGTGGCAAACATAGACCTAGCTAGCTAATCACAACAAGGAATCATATTAGTGGCCTCGACACTTCTCTAGGGTTTGGGGTGGCCTCGGCAATGCTTCTAGGGTTCGGGGTGGCCTCGACGACAACACTCTATTAACTTGGTAAATTTGGGTGGCCTCGGCAACGCTTCTAGGATTTGGGCCAGACTGCCTCTCTCATGATTGTCCGACATCCAGACCGACAAGGGATTTAACAAAATGGTGCCATTCTGGATGTGCAGAAAATGGTCCATATTTTTCCTGATCTCATCTACCCTTCTATATGTCATGTTTGTCTAGTGTCAAAGGATTCAACAAAACCATGTATTCATCATTAGGCGAAAGTAACAGGCACATGATGGTATGAAGTTCTCCAAAGTTGTTCTAGAATGGAGTACCGAATAGGATAATTCTTTTTTTTACGAATTTCAGCAAAGGCCTTCCAAATATCGCTATTTGCAAGGTCTTTGCTGAAATTCGTACAAAAAGATGAATTATCCTATCTGGGACTCCGTTTAGAACAAATTTGTAGAGCTTCGTACCATCATGCCCTGCTTACTTCCGGCTAATGATGAAGCAATGGATTTCTTCAATACTTTGACACAAGGCAACCTGTCGACCCCTCGGCGATCCTCGACCCTCAATCCCTCGACGACCCTCGGCCGCTCGATGATACACGACCCTCTACCCTAGTTCCCGAACCTCGACCCCCTCATGTGACATTTATATAGTGTCAAAGGATTCAACAAAACCACGTATTCATCATTAGGAGAAAGTAACAGGCGCATGATGGTACGAAGCTCTCCAAAGTTATTTTGGAATCGAGTCCCAGATAGGATAATTCACTTTTTGGTACAAAGTTCAGTGATACGTCTCCAATGTATCTATAATTTTTGATTGTTCCATGCTATTATATTATCTGTTTTGGATGTTAATGGGATATTTTATACACTTTTATATTATTTTCGGGACTAACCTACTAACCCAAGGCCCAGTGCAAATTGCTGTTTTTTTGCCTATTACAGTGTTTCGCAGAAAAGGAATATCAAACGGAATCCAAATAGAATAAAACCTTCAGGAGAGTTATTTTTGGAACAAACTTGATCCAGAGGACTTGGAGTGGACGTCAAGCAACCAACGAGGAGGCCACGAGGCAGGGGGTGCGCCCTCCACCCTCGTGGCCCCCTCGTGGCTCCACCGACCTACTTCTTCCTCCTATATATGTCTACATACCCCGAAAACATCCAGGAGCACCACGAAACCCTATTTCCACCGCCGCAACCTTTTGTACCCAAGAGATCCCATATTGGGGCCTTTTCCGGAGCTCCGCCGGAGGGGGCATCGATCATGGAGGGCTTCTACATCAACACCATAGCCTCTCCGATGATGTGTGAGTAGTTTACCTCAGACCTTCGGGTCCATAGTTATTAGCTAGATGGCTTCTTCTCTCTCTTTTGGATCTCAATACAATGTTCTCCTCGATATACTTAGAGATCTATTTGATGTAACTCTTTTTGCGGTGTGTTTGTTGAGATCCGATGAATTGTGGGTTTATGATCAAGTTTATCTATGAACAATATTTGATTCTTCTCTGAAATCTTTTATGTATGATTGGTTATCTTTGCAAGTCTCTTCGAATTATCAGTTTGGTTTTGCCTACTAGAATGATCTTTCTTGCAATGGGAGAAGTGCTTAGCTTTGGGTTCAATCTTGCGGTGTCCTTTCCCAGTGACAGCAGGGGTGATACGTCTCCGACGTATCTATAATTTTTGATTGCTCCATGCTATATTATCTTCTGTTTTGGACATTATTGGGCTTTATTATCCAGTTTTATATTATTTTTGGGACTAACCTCTTAACCGGAGGCCCAGCCCAGAATTGCTGTTTTTTTGCCTATTTTAGGGTTTCGAAGAAAAGGAATATCAAACGGAGTCCAAACGGAATGAAACCTTCGGGAACGTGATTTTTGGAACGAACAAGATCCAGGAGACTTGGACCATACATCAAGCAACCAACAGGGAGCCCACGAGGTAGGGGGCGCGCCTACCCCCAGGACCGCCCTCCACCCTCGTGGGCCCCTTGTTGCTCCACCGACGTACTTCTTCCTCCTATATATACCTACGTACCCCCAAACGATCAGATACAGAGCCAAAACCCTAATTCCACCGCCGTAACTTACTGTATCCATGAGATCCCATCTTGGGGCCTGTTCCGGAGCTCCGCCGGAGGGGGCATCGATCACGGAGGGCTTCTACATGAACACCATAGCCTCTCCGATGAAGTGTGAGTAGTTTACCTCAGACGTTCGGGTCCATAGTTATTAGCTAGATGGCTTCTTCTCTCTTTTTGGATCTCAATACAAAGTTCTCCCCCTCTCTTGTGGAGATCTATTCGATGTAATCTTCTTTTGCGGTGTGTTTGTTGAGATCGATGAATTGTGGGTTTATGATCAAGTTTATCTATGAACAATATTTGAATCTTCTCCGAATTCTTTTATGTATGATTGTTTATCTTTGCATGTCTCTTCAAATTATCAGTTTGGTTTGGCCTACTAGATTGATCTTTCTTGCAATGGGAGAAGTGCTTAGCTTTGGGTTCAATCTTGCGGTGTCCTTTCCTAATGACAGTAGGGGCAGCAAGGCACATATTGTATTGTTGCCATCGAGGATAACAAGATGGGATTTTCATCATATTGCATGAGTTTATCCCTCTACATCATGTCATCTAGCTTAAAGCGTTACTCTGTTCTCTTGAACTTAATACTCTAGATGCATGCTGGACAGCGGTCGATGTGTGGAGTAATAGTAGTAGATGCAGGTAGGAGTCGGTCTACTTGTCTTGGACGTGATGCCTATATACATGAGCATACCTAGATATTCTCATAACTATGCTCAGTTTTGTCAATTGCTCAACAGTAATTCGTTCACCCACCGTAAAATACTTATGCTCTTGAGAGAAGCCACTAGTGAAACCTATGGCCCCCGGGTCTATCTTCATCATATTAATGTTCCAATACTTAGTTATTTTCATTGCCTTTTATTTTACTTGGCATCTTTATCATAAAAATACCAAAAATATTATCTTATCGTATCTATCAGATCTCACTCTCGTAAGTGACCGTGTAGGGATTGACAACCCCTTATCACATTGGTTGCGAGGATTTATTTGTTTTGTGTAGGTGCGAGGGACTGGCATGCAGCCTCCTACTGGATTGATACCTTGGTTCTCAAAAACTTAGGGAAATACTTACGCTACTTTGCTGCACCACCGTTTCCTCTTCAAGGGAAAACCAACGCAAGTGCTCAAGAGGTAGCAAGAAGGATTTCTGGCGCCATTGCCGGGGAGGTCTACACAAAAGTCAACATACCAAGTACCCATCACAAACCCTTATCTCCCGCATTACATTATTTGCCATTTGCCTCTCGTTTTCCTCTCCCCCACTTCACCCTTGCCGTTTTATTCACCCCCTCGCTCTATCCTCCCTCTCTTTCTCTATTTGCCTCTTTTTGCCCGTTCTCGTTTGCTTGTGTGTTAGATTACTTGTTTGTCATGATGGCTCTTCCCCGAGTTGGTGATCTTCACCTTAAAAGGTTAGAAGAAATCGAAAGCAACATTAGGAGTTTTATGGTCTTGCAATTTGAGCATAATAGTTTCTTTAGAAACAAGCTTAAGGAACAAAAAAGCTTTATGAGTTATATGAATAAAGAGCTCGATGATATGTCTAAAGAATTTGATGGTTTGATGTCCCAAATTGCTTGTCTTGAGAAGTTAATAGCTGAAGTTTCGGATAAGCAGGCTACCTTACTTAATAAGATGGCCGCTAAGCCAGAAGACCATGATAATAAAGATGAAGATCTAAAAGTTATTGATGTGTCCCCTATTAAATCTTTGTTTTGCAATATGAATCTTGATAATGATGGGACTGAATATGCTCCACCTTTACCTAGAAGGCGTTCCAAAAATTTGGAGTTTTTAGATATTGATGCTAAATTTGATAAAAAGTGGGATTGAAGAGATCAAAACTCTAGATGTTAATGAACCCACTATTTTGGATTTCAAGGAATTTAATTATGATAATTGCTCTTTGATAGATTGTATTTCCTTGTTGCAATCCGTGCTAAATTCTCCTCATGCTTATAGTCAAAATAAAGCTTTTACCAAACATATCGTTGATGCTTTGATGCAATCTTATGAAGAAAAACTTGAGTTGGAAGTTTCTATCCCTAGAAAACTTTATGATGAGTGGGAACCAACTATTAAAATTAAAATTAAAGATTATGAATGCTATGCTTTGTGTGATTTGGGTGCTAGTGTTTCCACGATTCCAAAGACTTTGTGTGATTTGTTAGGTTTCCGTGATTTTGATGATTGCTCTTTAAACTTGCAGCTTGCAGATTCCACTACTAAGAAACCTATGGGAAGAATTAATGATGTTCTTATTGTTGCAAATAGGAATTATGTGCCCATAGATTTTATCGTTCTTGACATAGATTGCAATCCTTCATGTCCTATTATTCTTGGTAGACCTTTCCTTAGAAGGGTTGGTGCAATTATTTATATGAAGGAAGGAAATATTAGATTCCAATTTCCGTTACGGAAAGGAATGGAACACTTCCCTAGAAAGAAAATTAAATTACCTTATGAATCTATTATGAGAGCCACTTATGGATTGCCTACCAAAGATGGCAATACCTAGATCTATCCTTGCTTTTTATGCCTAGCTAGGGGCGTTAAACTATAGCGCTTGTTGGGAGGCAACCCAATTTTATTTTTATTCCTTGCTTTTTGCTCCTGTTTAGTAATAAAAATTTTATCTAGCCTCTGTTTTGGTTGTGCTTTTTGTGTTTAATTAGTGTTTGTGCCAAGTAGAACCGTTGGGAAGACTTGGGGAAAGTCTTGTTAATCTTGCTGTAAAAAAACAGAAACTTTAGCACTCACGAGAACTGCTGCCATTTTTATTTCAAAAGTGATATTTAGTTTATTCTTTTTGCATACGATTAATAGATAAATTCCCCACGTCCAGAAATTTATTTTAGAATTTTTGGGGTGCCATATCTTGCGCTAGCTACGGATTACTACAGACTATTCTGTTTTTGACAGATTCTGTTTTTCGTGTGTTGTTTGCTTATTTTGATGAATCTATGGCTAGTAAAATAGTTTATAAACCATAGAGAAGTTTGAATAAAGTAGTTTTAACACCAATATAAATAAAGAATGAGTTAATTACAGTACCTTGAAGTGGTCTTTTGTTTTCTTTCGATAACGGAGCTCACGAGATTTTCTACTTTAAGTTTTGTGTTGTGAAGTTTTCAAGTTTTGGGTAAGGATTTGATGGATTATGGAACAAGGAGTGGCAAGAGCCTAAGCTTGGTGATTCACATGGAACCCCCAATATAATCTAAGGACACCAAAAATCCAAAGCTTGGGGATGCCCTGGAAGGCATCCCCTCTTTCGTCTACTTCTATCGGTAACTTTACTTGGAGCTATATTTTTATTCACCACATGATATTTGTTTTTTCTTGGAGCGTCTTGTATGATTTGAGTCTTTGCTTTTTATTCTACCACAATCATCTTTGCTTTACACACCTTTTGAGAGAGACACACATGATTCAGAAATTATTAGAATACTCTATGTGCTTCACTTATATCTTTTGAGTTATATAGTTTTGATCTAGTACTTCACTTATATCTTTTAGAGCACGGTGGTGGACTTGTTTTATAGAAACTATTGATCTCTCATGCTTCACTTAGATTATTTCGAGAGTCTTAAATAGCATGGTAATTTGCTTAAATAATCCTAATATGCTAGGTATTCAAGATTAGTAAAATTCTCTTATGAGTGTGTTGAATATTATGAGAAGTTTGATACTTGATAATTGTTTTGAGATATGGAGATGGTGATATTAGAGTCATGCTAGTTGAGTAGTTGTGAATTTGAGAAATACTTGTGTTAAAGTTTGTGATTCCCGTAGCATGCACGTATGGTGAACCATTATGTGATGAAGTCGGAGCATGATTTATTTATTGCTGGTCTTCCTTATGAGTGGCGGTCGGGGACGAGCGATGGTCTTGTCCTACCAATCTATCCCCCTAGGAGCATGCGCGTAATACTATACTTTGATAACTTGTAGATTTTTGCAATAAGTATATGAGTTCTTTACGACTAATGTTGAGTCCATGGATCATACGCACTCTCACCCTTCCACCGTTGCTAGCCTCTCTAATACCGCGCACCTTTCGCCGATAGCATACACCCACCATATACCTTCCTCAAAACAGCCACCATACCTACCTATCATGGCATTTCCATAGCCATTCCGAGATATATTGCCATGCAACTTTCCACCGTTGCATTTACTATGACACGCTCCATCATTGTCATATTGCTTTGCATGATCATGTAGTTGACATTGTATTTGTGGCAAAGCCACCGTTCATAATTCTTTCATACATGTCACTCTTGATTCATTGCATATCCCGATACACCGCCAGAGGCATTCACATAGAGTCATATTTTGTTCTAAGTATCGAGTTGTAATTCTTGAGTTGTAAGAAAATAAAAGCGTGATGATGATCATTATTAGAGCATTGTCCCAAGTGAGGAAAGTATGATGGAGACTATGATTCCCCCACAAGTCGGGATGAGACTCCAGACGAAAAATAAAATGAAAAAAAGGAGGCCAAAGAAGCCCAAATAAAAAAAGAGGCCATAAAAAAAGAAAAGGCCCAAAAAAAATGAGAGAAAAAGAGAGAAGGGACAATGCTACTATCCTTTTACCACTTGTGCTTCAAAGTAGCACCATGATCTTCATGATAGAGAGTCTCCTTTATTATCACTTTCATATACTAGTGGGAATTTTTCATTATAGAACTTGGCTTGCATATTCCAATGATGGGCTTCCTCAAAATGCCCTAGGTCTTCGTGAGCAAGCAAGTTGGATGCACACCCACTTAGTTTCTTTTTGAGATTTCATATACTTATAGCTCTAGTGCATCCATTGCATGGCAATCCCTACTCACTCACATTGATATCCATTGATGGGCATCTCCATAGCCCATTGATACGCCTAGTTGATGTGAGACTATCTTCCCTTTTGTCTTCTCCACAACCACCATTCTATTCCACCTAAAGTGCTATGTCCATGGCTCACGCTCATGTATTGCGTGAAGATTGAAAAAGTTTGAGAATGTCAAAAGTATGAAACAATTGCTTGGCTTGTCATCGGGGTTGTGCATGATTTAAATACTTTGTGTGGTGAAGATAGAGCATAGCCAGACTATATGATTTTGTAGGGATAACTTTCTTTGGCCATGTTATTTTGAGAAGACATAATTGCTTAGTTAGTATGCTTGAAGTATTATTATTTCTATGTCAATATTAAACTTTTATCTTGAATCTTTCAGATCTGAATAGTCATGCCACAATTAAGAAGAATTACATTGAAATTATGCCTAGTAGCATTCCACATCAAAAATTCTATTTTTTATCATTTACCTACTCGAGGACGAGCGTGAATTAAGCTTGGGGATGCTTGATACGTCTCCAATGTATCTATAATTTTTGATTGCTCCATGCTATATTATCTTCTGTTTTGGACATTATTGGGCTTTATTATCCACTTTTATATTATTTTTTGGACTAACCTATTAACCGGAGGCCCATCCCAGAATCACTATTTTTTTGCCTATTTTAGGGTTTCGAAGAAAAGGAATATCAAACGGAGTCCAAACAGAATTAATCCTTCGGGAACGTGATTTTTGGAACGAACAAGATCCAGGAGACTTGGACCCTACGTCAAGCAAGCAACAGGGAGGCCACGAGGTAGGGGGCGCGCCTGGACCCTACGTCAAGCAAGCAACAGGGAGGCCACGAGGTAGGGGGGCGCGCCTACCCCCAGGCGCGCCCTCCACCCTCGTGAGCCCCCTGTTGCCCCACGACGTACTTCTTCCTCCTATATATACCTACAGACCCCCAAACGATCAGATACGGAGCCAAAACCCTAATTCCACCACTGGAACTTTCTGTATCCACGAGATCCCACCTTGGGGCCTGTTCCGGAGCTCCGCCGGAGGGGGCATCGATCACGGAGGGCTTCTACATCAACACCATAGCCTCTCCGATGAAGTGTGAGTAGTTTACCCCAGACGTTCGGGTCCATAGTTATTAGCTAGATGCCTTCTTCTCTCTTTTTGGATCTCAATGCAAAGTTCTCCCCCTCTCTTGTGGAGACCTATTCGATGTAATCTTCTTTTGCGGTGTGTTTGTTGAGACCGATGAATTGTGGGTTTATGATCAAGTTTATCTATGAACAATATTTGAATCTTCTCTGAATTCTTTTATGTATGATTGGTTATCTTTGCAAGTCTCTTCGAATTATCAGTTTGGTTTGGCCTACTAGATTGATCTTTCTTACAATGGGAGAAGTGCTTAGCTTTGGGTTCAATCTTGCGGTGTCCTTTCCCAGTGACAGTAGGGGCAGCAAGGCACGTATTGTATTGTTGCCATCGAGGATAACAAGATGGGGTTTTCATCATATTGCATGAGTTTATCCCTCTACATAATGCCATCTTGCTTAAAAGCGTTACTCTGTTCTCTTGAACTTAATAATCTAGATGCATGCTGGACAATGGTCGATGTGTGGAGTAATAGTAGTAGATGCAGGCAGGAGTCGGTCTAATTGTCTTGGACGTGATGCCTATATACATGATCATACCTAGATATTCTCATAACTATGCTCAATTCTGTCAATTGCTCAACGGTAATTTGTTCACCCACTGTAAAATACTTATGCTCTTGAGAGAAGCCATTAGTGAAACCTATGGCCCCCGGGTCTATCTTCATCATATTAATCTTCCAATACTTAGTTATTTTCATTGCCTTTTATTTTACTTTGCATCTTTTTCAGAAAAATACCAAAATATTATTTTATCATATCTATCAGATCTCACTCTCGTAAGTGACCGTGTATGGATTGACAACCCCTTATTGCGTTGGTTGCGAGGATTTATTTGTTTTGTGTAGGTGCGAGGGACTGGCGCGTAGCCTCCTACTGGATTGATACCTTGGTTCTCAAAAAGGGAAATACTTACGCTACTTTGCTGCACCACCCTTTCCTCTTCAAGGGAAAACCAACGCAAGTGCTCAAGAGGTAGCAAGGGGCAGCAACGCACATATTGTATTGTTGCCATCGAGGGTAAAAAGATGGGGTTTATATCATATTGCTTGAGCTTACCCCTCTACATCATGTCATCTTGCCTAATGCGTTACTCTGTTCTTATGAACTTAATACTCTAGATGCATGCTGGATAGTGGTCGATGTGTGGAGTAATAGTAGTAGATGCAGAATCATTTCGGTCTACTGGTCGCGGACGTGATGCCTATATACATGATCATGCCTAGATATTCTCATAATTATTCACTTTTCTATCAATTGCTCGACAGTAATTCGTTCACCCACCGTAATACTTATGCTATCTTGAGAGAGGCCACTAGTGAAACCTATGGCCCCCGGGTCTATCTTTTATCATATAAGTTTCCAATCTATTTTACTTTGCAATCTTTACTTTCAATCTATATCATAAAAATACCAAAAATATTTATCTTATTATTATTATCTTTATCAGATCTCACTCTCGTAAGTGATCGTGAAGGGATTGACAACCCCTTTATCGCATTGGTTGCGAGGTTCTTATTTGTTTGTGTAGGTACGAGGGACTTGTGCGTAGTCTCCTACTGGTTCTCAAAAACCAAGGGAAATACTTACGCTACTTTGCTGCATCACCCTTTCCTCTTCAAGGGAAAACCAACGCAATGCTCAAGAGGTAGCATTCAGCAAGAGCCTTCCGAATATCGCTATTTGGAAGGCCTTTGCTGAAATTCGTACCAAAAGAGGAATTATCTTGTCCGGGACTCTGTTCAAGAATAACTTTGGAGAACTTCGTACCATCATGCCCCGGTTACTTCCGGCTAATGATGAAGCCATGGATTTCTTCAATACTTTGACACTAGGCAACCTCTCGACCCCTCGGCGATCCTCGACCCTCGACCCCTCGACGAGCCTTGACCCTCGAACCCTCGGCCCCTTGACTACCCTCGACCCTTGAACCCTCGGCGACCCTCGACCCCTCGGTGACCCTCGACCATCTACCCTAGTTCCCGACCCTCGCCCCTCGAACCCTCGGCGACCCCCTCATGTCGAAGTTATCAAGGAGGGGGTATATCGACCCCCCTCATGTTAAAGTTATCGGGGAAGGGGTATATCGACAACGACATACCCGATAAAAAATAAGAAGAGGAAGAAGAAGAAAAAAAAGAGGAGAAGAAGAAACGAATAGAGGAGAAGATCGAAGAAAAAAATAAGAAAAAAAGGAGAAGAAGAAAGGAATAGAGGAGAAGAAGAAAAAATAGAATACTCCTCTTTTTTTCCTCTTCTTATTTATTTCTCATCTTCTTCCTCTCCTCTTCTTCTCCTTCTTCTTCTCCTTCTTCCTCTTCTCATTTTCCTTTTTTCTCTCCTTCTTTTTCTTCTTCTTCTTCTTCCTTCTTCCTTCTTCCTCTTTTCTTCCTTTTCCTTATTTTACCTTTTCCTCTACACTAACCTAAAATGCATTAACCTAAGATCAATATCTACTAACAACCTAAATAAAAAAATTATACATATATGAAAAAAAATCATATGCACAAAAAACATCATATGAACAAAAAAACATCACAGAAGGCCGCTGGACTGTAGCGTCGGGGCAGGGGTGGCGCGGGGCGGTGACGGCGTGGGGGCGGCGCGGGGCGGTGACGGCGTCGGGGCGGCGCGGCGACGGCGTCGGAGCAGGGGCGACGCGTGGCGATGGCGGGGTAGAGGGGCAGCCGGGCGGCATCGTCGGAGGGATCGAAGAACTAAAACGGAAATTTCACAAGTGCTGTTTATATAGACGAAGCATTGGTCCCGGTTTGTGGCATCAACCGGGACCAATTCCCCCCTTTAGTCCCGGTTGGTGCCACCAACTAGGACCAAAGGTCTCTTTTCAGCAGCCCAAAGGGCGGGAAGCAGAGGCCTTTGGTCCCGGTTGATGGCACCAACCGGGACTGAAGGGGGGCATTGGTCCCGGTTGTTGCCATGAACTGGGACCAAAGGTGGGCATTGGTCCCGGTTCGAGCCACCTATCGAGACGAATAGCCTGTGCCTCGCATAGCCGCGGTGGATGTTTAGTCCCACTTTGCTAGCTGAGGGGCTTGCGCACCAGTTTATAAGCGCGACCGTGCCTCCCCTTTTGAACTCCTCTGAACTGCAGGCCTACGGGCCTAATATGACACTGCTAAGCCTGTGGGCCTATTGGGCCCGCCGTGGGCCTGCATCCTGGCCCAACATACTAGTTGGGTTTCTAGTCGTATGCAGGCCGTGGTGGCCCTGTAGGCGGCATTTTTTGTTTTCTTTGTTGCTTTATTTATTTTATTTTGTTTCCACTTACAACAAAATACTTATTGTTGCTATTTTTATTTATTTTATTAAAGTTTATTTATTTTTCTTTATAAAAGTTTATTTTATTTTATTTTGTTTCTACTTATTTATTTCTATTTTTATTTATTTTATTAAAGTTTATTTATTTTTCTTTATAAAAGTTTATTTTATTTTATTTTGGTTTCTACTTATTTATTAAAGTTTATTTTGTTTCTACTTATTTAGTTTATTTTGTTTCTACTTATTTTTTTTTATTTTTTGCTTATTTTATTTTTTATGAAAATTCTTTTTGCTTATAATTTTTTGAACATAAAATACTTTGATAATTTTAGTTGCATAAATTTTATATAATTTTAGTTTCAATAATACTACAGGTTTAAAAGCTTTTTTAGTTGATTCCTTTTGCTATTAGGGTTTCATTAAAGTTTTCTAGTTCATTCTTTTTTCTATTAGAGTTTAATTAAAGTTTTCTAGTTCATTCTTTTAGTTTATTATTTTTACTATTAGAGTTTCATAAAAGTTTTCCAGATCATTCTTCTTTATATTAGTTCATTCTTTGAGTTAAATGACCCTAAAATTGAAAAGCACTTCAGATGAACTCTGAAGAGGTTGAAAATTGGCATGGTATCATCATTTCATCCATATAGCATGTGCTAAAAAGTTGAAAGGGTTACGGCAAAAACTGGATGCACTTCGTGTACAAAATGGACAATCTCTTTCGAAGTATGAGGGTTTCGGACGAAAACTCATATGTTACAAAGGGATTTCTTTTTTTGAACTTATTTAAACTCCAGAATTTTTGTGTGTTCAAAATGCACCATTCAAAGCCACATCATGAATTTTCAACCCTTTCTGACTTCATTTGTTATTTTTTATGCATTTATTGATTTTTTGAGCTAGATGACCCCGAAAATGAAAGGCACTACAAATGAACTCTGAAAAGGTTGAAAGTTGGCATGGTATCATTATTTCACCCAAATAGCATGTGCTACAAAGTTGAGAGGGTTACAGCAAAAACTGGATGCACTTCGTGTACAAAACGGACAATCTCTTTCGAAGTATCAGGGTTTCATACAGAAACTCGTCTGTTACAAAGGGATTTCATTTTTTTGAACTCCAGACTTTTCGTGTGTTCAAAGTGCACCATTCAAAGCCACATCATTAATTTTCAACCCTTTCTGACTTCATTTGTTATTTTTCATGCATTTATTGATTTTTTGAGCTATATGACCCTGAAAATGAAAAGCACTACAAATGAACTCTGGAAAGGTTGAAAGTTGGCATGGTATCATCATTACACCCAAATAGCATGTTCTAAAAAGTTGAGAGGGTAACAGCAAAACTGGATGCACTTCATGTACAAAACAGACAATCTCTTTCGATGTATCAGGGTTTCATACGGAAACCCGTCTGTTACATGGATATTCTGGATCAAAGGCATGATTATAATAGTTGTGGAGAGAAAGTCTTCACTTTTTCTTCGCTTGTGTCCTTTGCTTAACCCTACGTCCTGCTTGATTAATATTGATGATATGGGTAGTACAAGAGTAGATCTACCACGAGATCGAAGAGGCTAAACCCTAGAAGCTAGCCTATGGTATGATTGTTGATGTGTACGCTGTCCTACGGACTAAAACCCTCCAGTTTATATAGACACTGGAGAGGGTTAGGGTTACACAAAGTCGGTTACAATGGTAGGAGATCTGCATATCCGTATCGCCAATCTTGCCTTCCATGCCAAGGAAAGTCCCTTCCGGACACGGGAGGGAGTCTTCAATCTTGTATCTTCACAGTCCAATAGTCCGGCCAAAGGATATAGTCCGGCTGTCCGGACACCCCCTAATCTAGGACTCCCTGAGTAGCCCCCGAACCAGGCTTCAATGACGATGAGTCCAGCGCGCAGATTGTCTTCGACATTGCAAGGCGGGTTCTCCTCCAAATTCCGTGTACCTGTTGAATAAAGTCCGGTTTCTTGTAGATGTTGCGCTCCTTGGCTTCTACACCCAATAATGGCCGCTTCCCACGTGTCAAACGAATATGAAAAGTCTGAGTGTTTTTACATTCACACCCCCTAGCCGTGTAAATGAGCTGCCCTATTTAAGGGGACGAGGATTTAGATCCAATCCACACCTTCTCCCCTCCGTGAGTGTTCATCGGAGTGCATCTGACAAAGGTCCATTCCACCATGGCCAGCCGTCGCAACTCCGTCCCTCGCCCTTCCAGCCCTAAGCCTGGATATTGGGAGAGTTGTTCGATCCCGCATAGCGAGCTAGTCATGCTCCAGACCAAGGGATTTCTCCCCCCGGCCTATATGGTCCCGGTTCGAGCCGGTCTTGCCGTCTACAACGGCGGAGAGCAAGCAGAGAATGCCCCTAATCCCTCCAAAGGAGAGCGGGTGTGCCTCGTCCCTTACTTAATAAGGGGCTCAGATTTCCAATCCATCCATTTCTCTGGGGGTTGCTGGAGTTCTACGGCCTCCAGCTACATAATCTCACGCCTGCCTCAGTATTGCATATCGCGTTCTTTGTAGCCCTCTGTGAGCTGTTCTTGGGTGTTGAAGCTCATTTCGAACTGTGGAAGGAGCTATTTTGCCTCGTGCCCCGTTCCAAGAAGGGGTCAATGTATCAAGTGGGCGGAGACAAAGTGTGGCACATCGCCGGGACCGGATATCTGTCCGGAACCCCAAAGAAGGCATCTGAAGACTGCCCCTCGGAATGGTTTTATATAGAAGACGTCCCACTGCTGGATCCTGTCCGGATCGGCCTCCCTGAATTCAATAGTGCTCCCTTAAAGAAGCGCCTAAGCTGGCGCCCATGGATCCCTCAGAGGGGAGGTGACAGGGACATCATTTACCTGATGGGCCGAATAAGATTGTTAGCCCATTCCAGACTAACCATGATTGGGGTTATGGCCGAATGCATTATCCGGGGGGTGCAGCCGCTTCAGTATAGAAGCCACCCCATGTGGGACTTCAACAGGGAGGACGACGCCACCCGCTACGGCCGTAAGGGGCCGGATTCAGTTGCCGCTCTACTAAAGATCTTGTCCACTTTGTATAAGGGAGAAGAGGAGGAATTTCTCCGCGTCAACCCTCAGGGTGGATTATCCATGCACAATCCCCCAAGGTGGGTAAGCGGCCATATTTACTTGTCCATCCGTTTTGTATTCGCATTGTTAAATATTCAGTCTGACGACTTCAACGCAGGAACTGCGCCGGGCTGTTAAGGAAATAAGCAGCCCTCCTCCACAACCTGAGGACCCAGGACGGTCCCTCGACCCGGCCTCCCAGGAGGATCCGGACATATCTTTGGAGCTGATTGACGGAGTGTTCCATCAATTGAGCAAGGACAATGCCTTGGTGGCCATTACGGTCGATTACCCGGGGCTAATCCTGACCCCCCAGGTACCTGAGATCGAAGTCCCAGTACCCTGAATAGGTGTCCGCCCACTCGTGTTTTCAGCTTCCTGATTGCAATCGAACTTTGCAGGGGAGGTTTCTAAGGCGGAAGGCCGAACTGTCAGGTCCCGAGGCGTCAACGCAAAGGTATGGCGCGCCCCCTTATCCCAGGTGTTATACCTTTGAGGCATATTGACACTCGCGCTCTTTTCAGGACAAAGAGACCTCGCCGGACTATATCCGAAGAGGCTGTCAATCGCGCCTCCACCAGCCAGGCTCCAAAGCCTGGTCTGGAGGCGGAGGCGAACGCAAGGCGCGCGCCAGACGCTCCTCCGACGGAGGATGTGGACGGGTTGTCTGCCACCAACTCTGAGGTGGAGAGTGCCATGAACCACAGGCGTCGCCGGACAATTCTTCGCGATGCTTGTTTCTCCCAAGGGGCGTTAGATGCCTTCAACTCGGGAGATGCATACCTCCGTGCCGCTCAAAATGGTCTAGCCAGAGCCACAGAGCAGTATGTAAAAGACATATAGGTAAGAAAATTCTAGTAATTATATGTATATACCAGTAGCCCCCGAGACTTGAAACAGTTAGAATAACTGATTTAAGGATCATTTGTTATGCAGGTTCTTATAGAAAAGAATTCCCTACTGTCCAAGGAGCTGGAAGAGTGCAAAGCCCAACTTGAGGCCGCACTAGCCGCGGCAGGGGAGCCCAAGGAGACCCCCTCTGGTAATATACACTTCGAAAGATAAGTATTTTGCGAAGCACGACATTGGTGCGAATCTGACAAATGAAATTGCAGATGGCGCCGGATTGAATCTGGAAAGGCAACACCTCCTACGCCAGCTAAAGGTTGGTGAGAAGGTGCTAACAAAGGTGAGGCGGGAGAAGAACGATCTCCAAGATGCCAACACCAAGCTGGGCGTCGAGCTGAAAGATGTTCGTGCCCAGCTATCAGACTCTGTGAAGGAGAATCAGTGGCTTCGGTGCGGCATATTTAGTAAGTGCTTGAACGAACCTTTGAAAGAAAGTTCGGCGGGGAAGTCGACTAACAGAGCAATGTCTGTAGGTGTGCTAACAGGTCGTCCTGCAGAGGAGATGTCCGGTTCTACGGGTGACCTTCTTCCCGAGCTCTGGCAACTGCTCGATCGAGTTCGGCAGGCGATGCAAGGCGTCGCCCAGGCCCTGTGGCCATCCGTCTCCATGACCGAAGGTCTTGGAGAGCTTGCGGAGAAGCTAAAGGGAGCACGGTGGCGCTTCCGATTGTGGAAGATATCAGCCTGCCGTCAAGGCGCTAGGGAGGCCTGGGCCATGGTGAAGATGCGGTATGCAAAGGCTAACCCGAACCACATGGCCAAGGTCGGTCCTGTAGGGCCCGATGGGAAGGAGACCCCTGTAAGCTTAGTATACGGCCAAGTAGTGTTGGCCGCAAAGTATTCCCAGCAGGACTGTAAATTAGACAGCCTGTTAGGTGGTATTGAAGAGGAATACAATCAGTCAAAATGACTATGTAATTTAATTGACATTTATAATGCCTTCTGGCCAGATTGTAGATCATTTGTCATGGCCGACCTTTTTGCTTCAGCCTCGGGACCTGACGGTCCGGAGTGTGTCCGAATTCCCATGCGGTTATATAGGAACCGGGGAATGCATGGAGACCAGGCGTAGGGGTCATTAGGGCTTGAACAGACAAGTGCCCGACTGGTTATGTTATATTATATGGTTAGTAAGAAACATCTTCCAGGGAGAATAGTTCCGTTAGGGGTTCCATTCCCTGGGAGGCATGCCCTAAGGTGCATGTCCATTCTGCGAAAAGAAACGCAGGAAAAACATCTGGGGGCGTATAGATAAAAATAAAAAAGATCATCTTTAGTTCACCGACCGAATATTCCCTTAAGAACGCTAGCTTTCGGCTTCACCCAGTCTGAGGTACACGTCCGGCTGACCCGGCAGTAACAATCGCAGAGGTGCTCCCTTTACCACCTAGCCGAACAATCGGGAACGTAGGGGTAAGCACAGGAGCCAAGCAACCCAGCTTGGCCAAAACTTAAGTCATATCGATGCATATAATGGTGAATAAAAGGTACATGCGGAAGTGTGACACATGTGTTGGGCATGAAGCCCGTATGAATAAGCTTCTGTTTAAAGAAGCCCCCAGATTTAATGAGCGTGGATAGCGCGTCACTTTATGAGCCTTTAGAGGCTATAAGAGAGAGAGAGATAAGAAGAGAAATGTAAGACAGAAAATATATAAAAAATGGACAGAGGAAGGAGACGAACACAGAGTCCGGCGCTAGGCATAGAATCTTCGGAGACGGGCTGCGTTCCATGGGTTTGGCTCAAGTCGGTTATCCGATGCATCCCACAAGAGGTACGCTCCACCAGTCAGGACTTGGTCAATTATGAAGGGACCTTCCCACTTGGGCTTGAGTTTCTCCTTTTTCTTGTCCGGTAGTCGTAGAACTAATTCGCCAATGTTGTAATTTTTGGCCCGTACTTCTCTGCTTTGGTATCTTCGAGCCTGCTATTGATAGAATGCGGAACGGGCATTTGCCACATCACGCTCCTCCTCCAATGCGTCCAAGCTATCCTGCCGATCGAGCTCGGCTTCTCTTTCTTCGTACATGCGCACTCGAGGTGAGTCATGAACTATCTCGCAAGGCAAAACTGCATCTGCGCCGTACACCATAAAGAATGGTGTGTATCTGGTGGTGCGATTCGGCGTGATCCACAGCCCCTAGAGTACGGAGTCGAGCTCCTCTACCCAGTGCGTGTTAGATTCCTTGAGGGACCGCACTAATCTGGGTTTGATGCCGCTCATGATAAGACCATTTCCACGTTCGACCTGGCCGTTAGTTTGTGGGTGATAGACGGAAGCATAATCGAGCTTGATGCCCATGTTTTTGCACCAGAGTTTTACCTCGTAGGCCGTGAAGTTCATGCCGTTATTAGTGAAGATGCTGTGGGTGATGCCGTAATGGTGTACAACCCCGGATATAAAGTCTATCACCAGTCCGGATTCGGCCGTCATAACAGCCTTGGCTTCTATCCATTTGGTGAACTTATCCACCATGACCAGTAAGTATTTTTGCTTGTGGGTTCCGCCTTTAAGGGGTCCAACCATGTCAAGCCCCTAGACCGCGAAGGGCCAAGTAATGGGGATAGTTTGGAGGGCGGTGGGTGGCATATGGCTTTGGTTTGCAAAGAGCTGGCAACCGGTGCATCGTTGGACTAAGTCCTGAGCGTCTGCCCGGGCCGTCGGCCAATAAAAGCCTGTACAGAAGGCCTTGCTTACAAGGGACCGGGGTGCAGCGTGTTGACCGCCGAGTCCAGCATGAATTTCAGCCAGGAGGTTCCGCCCCTCCTCTTCGGAGATGCACCTTTGAAGGACTCCGGTAGTGCTTTTTCTTATAAAGCTCTCCATCGTGGACTCTATAGGCTTTAGATCGCCACACTATGCAGCGTGCCTCATTTTGGTCCTCGGGGAGTTCCTGCCTAGTAAGGTAGGCGAGGAATGGTTCTGTCCACGGGGCGTTGACGGCCATTATTGCGTGGGCTGAAGGTGTTATTTCATTGGCAGAGCCTCCGATTGTGTCAGAATGTTCAGTGTCGGGCAGTGCGGTTGGGTCCGGGCTATTATTGTCCGGCTCCCCTTCCCATACTACGGATGGCTTGAACAGCCTTCCCAAGAAGATGTTGGGGGGGACTACATCGCGTTCTGCGCCGATGCATGCCAGGACATCTGCCGCCTGATTATTTTCCCGGGCTATATGGTGAAATTCAAGCCCCTCGAACCGAGCTGACATTTTTAGGACAGCGTTGCGGTAAGCTGCCATTTTTGGATCCTTGGCATCAAAGTCTCCATTTATTTGGGATATTGCGAGGTTCGAGTCCCTGCGCACATCTAGGCGTTGGATGCCCATGGATACTGCCATCCGGAGACCATGTAAAAGGGCCTCATATTCGGCTGCATTGTTGGAGTTCGTGTACATAATATGTAGTACGTATTGAACTGTGTCTCCTGTGGGGGACGTCAAAACGACGCCAGCCCCTAGTCCGGCCAACATCTTGGAGCCGTCGAAATGCATGATCCAATTTGAATATGTGCCGTATTCTTTAGGGAGTTTGGCCTCCGTCCATTCTGCGACGAAGTCATCCAAGACTTGCGACTTGATGGCTCGTCGTGGCTTATAAGTTATGTCGAACAGGAGGAGCTCAATGGCCCATTTTGCAATCCGGCCCGTTGCGTCACGGTTGTTTATAATATCGTTAAGTGGTACTTCCGAGGCTACTGTTATTGAACACTCTTGAAAGTAGTGTCGTAGCTTCCGGGATGCCATGAATACCGCGTACGCAATCTTTTGATAATGCGGGTACCGTGATTTGCAGGGAGTGAGGACAGTGGACACGTAATAGACCAGCTTTTGAAGGGGGAATTTGTGTCCGTCCGCTTCTCGTTCGACGATGAGCACTGCGCTTACAACCTGATGTGTTGCTGCAATGTATAATAGCATTGGTTCGCCAATGTTTGGTGCAGCCAGGACTGGGTTTGTTGCCAGTATGGCTTTTATTTCGTTGAGTCCGACCATGGCTGCATCCATCCATTTGAAGTGTTCGGTGCGCCGAAGGAGGCGGTAAAGGGGTAGGGCCTTTTCTCCCAAGCGGGACATAAAGCGGCTTAGAGCCGCCACGCATCCGGTTAACTTTTGTATCTGTTTGAGGTCCTTTGGGATATCCAGTTGCGACAGAGCTCGAATCTTGGCTGGATTGGCTTCAATTCCTCTACCGGATACTATGAAGCCCAAGAGCTTTCCGGCTGGAACGCCGAAAACGCATTTTTCTGGGTTGAGCTTGATGTCGTATGTTCGGAGGTTATCAAATGTGAGCCTCAAGTCGTCTACTAGAGATTCAACATGTCTTGTTTTGACGACCACATCATCTACATATGCCTCCACTATTTTGCCGATCTGGCTTGCTAGACATGTCTGAATCATGCGCTGATATGTTGCGCCGGCGTTTTTGGGCCCGAAGGGCATTGTGTTGAAGCAGAATGGCCCGTATGGTGTGATAAATGCCGTTGCGGCTTGGTCTGGTTCTGCCATCTTGATTTGATTGTAGCCAGAATATGCGTCGAGGAAACACAACGAATCGTGTCCTGCGGTAGCGTCGATAATTTGATCGATGCGGGGGAGGGGGGAGGGATCCTTTGGGCAAGCCTTTGTTAAGGTCTTTAAAATCAACACACAGGCGCCATGATTTGTCCTTCTTTGGTACCATCACCAGGTGCTAGCCAGTCTAGATGTTTTATATCTCTGATGAATCCGGCCTCCAATAGCTTTGCTAGCTCCTCTCCCATGGCTTGTCTCTTAGGTTTGGAAAAACGCCGAAGAGCCTGTTTGACAGGTTTAAATCCTTCTTGGATATTTAAGCTGTGCTCGGCCAGCCTGCGTGGGATTCCTGGCATGTCTGAAGGGTGCCAGGCAAAAATGTCCCAGTTCTCTCGTAGGAACTCTCACAATGCGGCGTCGACATCAGGGTTTAACTGTGCCCCGATGGAAGCTGTTTTATTGGGGTCCGTTGGATGGACGTGGAATTTGACTATTTCGTCCGCCGATTTAAAGGAGGTGGACTTGGATCTTTTGTCGAGTACCACATCGTCCCTATTCACCATAGAGCGCAGCGCAGTTAGCTCCTCAGCCGCTAGGGCTTCGGATAGTGCCTCGAGGGCCAGTGCGGCTGTCTTGTTTTCGGTGCGGAGTACTATGTCCGGATCACTAGCGAGAGTGATGATCCCGTTAGGCCCGGGCATCTTGAGCTTCATGTACCCGTAATGGGGTATTGCTTGGAAGATTGTAAACGCTTCCCGCCCTAGCAGAGCGTGATAACCGCTGCTGAACGGAGCCACCTGGAACGTGACCTCTTTGGACCTGTAATTATCCGGCGTGCCGAACACCACATCTAGTGTGATTTTTCCTGTACAGCACGCTTCCTGACAGGGGATTATTCCTCTAAAGGTTGTGCTGCTTCGCTTAATGCCGTTCCAGTCTATTTCCATTTTTTAAAGGGTCTCCTCATAAATGAGGTTCAATCTGCTGCCGCCGTCCATGAGTACCTTGGTAAGACGAAAGCCGTCCACTATTGGACTGAGGACCAATGCGGCTGGTGCTCGGGCTGTTCGGGATTTAGGTTCATCACTGGTGTTAAAGGTAATAGCCGTGTCACTCGGTGGGTTTATTGTTGCTACTTGGTAGACTTCGACAAGGCTGCGGAGTGTCCTTTTTCGCATATTATTTGATGCGAAAGTCTCGAAGACTGTTAATACCATATTGGTGTCTCTGGGGTGGCTTTCTGTGGCCTCCGGAATTAGGAGATTTTCGCCAATTTTGGCCACTTGCCGGAGTATCCAACATGCTCTGAGGCTGTGAGTTGGTGTGGCGTCCTCTGTACTGTGAATTTTACAGGGTCCATTAAGCCATCCTTCTAGTACGGTTCCATGCCCTGTAGAGGGTTTTTGCTTTTTAGTGCTTGACCCGGGTGACTGGTGATGATGCACCCTTTTATTTCGGACTGAGTTTGTATTCAGGGCCGGATTATCCCAACATTTTATTTCAGTTTTCTAGGCGCTTTCCATCGCACAGTACTTTCATACGATGGACGCCAAGTCAGCGAAGCGTGTAATATCACGGCGACTTATGGCGTTGAGTATTCCCTTGTCCGTGCAATTATTGCAGAAGATTGAGATTGCGTCTTCCTCGCGGCAGTCCCTTAGCCTATTCTTAACCAGGAGGAATCTGGCCTAGTAATGATGTACTGTTTCATCAGGTTCTTGCCTCATTTTGGATAGATTGCTTATGTTGGGGTGGGTGGGTGGAATTAAATCCGAAGCCTCACCCCATCTAAGGCTCAGAGGCCGAGGAATTTCTGAACTCGAAAATTTGGATTCCTGGATGTTGTCCAATGAATCCAGCCCGTCGCCTCACTCTAAATTCGGGTGTTGAGTAATATCCTCACCTCCGCGGGTATCCGGTTTGGACGGACTGGGAATCTGGACGTAGCGAGTCCTTAAGATAGATGAAGGGTCGCCGCACTGTCCCTCTACCACGGCAACGTGATGGGTGACTTGGGGAGAGTTAATCTCTCTCAGATCGGGTTTAGGCCCAATCTGGTCGTAATCCGTGGCGACTCCCAGGGCGGCGAAGCGATCCAACAGCTCGTTTATGGAGGAGAGCTCCATTGGATCTAACTGCTCAGCGAGTTCCGAGCTGACATGAAGATTGTTTTCGATGGCTCGAGAGGTCATCGTCGGCGCAGAAGCCGAACAGGCGGTCATAAGAAAACCACCTAGCCGGAGGGTTTGGCCGACAGCCAAAGCTCCCTTAGCAACGGTGCCGTCTTTAAAGACGGGGCGAGGCATCCTTCCTGATGGCGATGACACAGAGGAACTCTCAATGAAAGCACCAATGTCGGTGTCAAAACCGGCGGATCTCGGGTAGGGGGTCCCGAACTGTGCGTCTAGGCCAGATGTTAACAGGAGGCAAGGGACACGAAGTTTTACCCAAGTTCGGGCCCTCTCAATGGAGGTAAAAACCTACGTCCTGCTTGATTAATATTGATGATATGGGTAGTACAAGAGTAGATCTACCACGAGATCGAAGAGGCTAAACCCTAGAAGCTAGCCTATGGTATGATTGTTGATGTGTATGTTGTCCTACGGACTAAAACCCTCCGGTTTATATAGACACCGGAGAGGGTTAGGGTTACACAAAGTCGGTTACAATGGTAGGAGATCTGCATATCCGTATCGCCAAGCTTGCCTTCCACGCCAAGGAAAGTCCCTTCCGGACATGGGACGGAGTCTTCAATCTTGTATCTTCACAATCCAACAGTCCGGCCAAAGGATATAGTCCGGCTGTCCGGACACCCCCTAATCCAGGACTCCCTCACCCTCCACTCCCATGATGTCTCTTTTTACTGAAAGAACTATGTGGCGCTTTGGCTCATCGTATGATGTGTTCGCTTCCTTATCTTTTCTTGTTCTCGGTCTGGTAGACATGTCCTTCACATAGAAAACCTGCGCCACATCATTGGCTAGGACGAATGGTTCGTTTGTGTACCCAAGATTGTTCAGATCCACTGTTGTCAATCCGTACTGTGGGTCTACCTGTACCCCGCCTCCTGATAGATTTACCCATTTGCACTTAAACAAAGGGACATTAAAGTCATGTCCGTAGTCAAGTTCCCATATGTCCACTATGTGACCATAATATGTGCCCTTTCCCCTCTTGGTTGCTACATCAAAGAAGACACTGCTATTTTGGTTGGTTCTCTTTTGATCTTGGGCAATCGTGTAAAATGTATTCCCATTTATCTCGTATCCTTTGTAAGTCAATATAGTCGAATATGGTCCCCTGCACAACGAGTACAGCTCATCAGAAACAATGTTGTCACATCTGAGACGTGTTTTCAACCAACTGCTAAACGTCCTGATGTATTCACATGTAATCCAGTCGTCACATTGCTCCGGGTGTTTGGAGCGCAAAATGTTCTTGTGTTCGTCGACATACGGGGTCACCAAGGTAGAGTTCTGTAGAACCGTGTAGTGTGCTTGAGACCAAGAATGCCCATAATCAGAGGGGTATTAATATGCATAATGGATCTGAACATATGATCTTCCACCAAGTAAACCAACTAGCATCAACTACAAGGAATAATCAACACTACTAGCAACCCACAGGTACAATTCTGAGGTTTGGATACAAGAGATGAAATAGGGTTTGAGATGAGATGGTGCTAGTGAAGATGTTGATGGAGATTGACCCCCTCCCGATGAGAGGATCATTGGTGATGACGATGGTGATGATTTCCCCCTCCCGGAGGGAAGTTTCCCGTGCAGAACAGCTCTGCCGGAGCCCTAGATTGGTTCCGCCTCGTGGCGGCGGAGTTTCATCCCGTGAGATAGCTTATGATTTTTTCGTCGACGAAAGACTCCATATAGCCAAAGATGGGCATCAGAGGGCCATCAGGGAACCCACGAGGCAGGGGGGCGCGCCCAGGGCTAGGGCGCCCCCCCACTCTCGCGGACGGTGGGTGGCCCAACTCTGGTACTTCTTTCGCCCAATATTTTTTATATATTCTGAAAATAATTCCCGTGGAGTTTCAGTACTTTTGGAGATGTGTAGAATAGGGATCTAATATTTGCTCCTTTTCCAACCCAGAATTCCAGCTGCCGACATTCCCCCTGTTCATGTAAATCTTGTAAAATAAGAGAGAAAAGGCATAAGTATTATGACATAATGTGTAATAACAACCCATAATGCAATAAATATTGATATAAAAGCATGATGCAAAATGGACGTATCAACTCCCCCAAGCTTAGACCTCGCTTGTCCTCAAGCGAGAGCCAAAATCGAAAAATATGTCCACATGTATAGAGATAAAGGTGTCGATAAAATAAAATACGGACACGAGGGCATCATGATCATTCTTAGAACAACAATATAACTTATACTAGTACTAGTGCAAATGCCCGTGCGTTGCACCAGGCGAAATATTAAATATAACTTGCTCCATGTGCCATTATGAAACACCTTTTCAATCCAAAATTTTCAAATGTCATAAATAAGTTTAAACTGAGTATTTATTTTTGGACCATGAAATTTGGACGTACCCACAATGTTCGCCATCACCTATTTCAGATCCGCACTTTCATTTCATCCGAAAGAGTAGTTGTGTATGGAATAGTCTCTCAATCAATTTTATTTTTTGTTCTTCAGAAAAACACAAATATTTTTTTTGAGAAGGTGTTTTTTTAAGAATGTTTTTTAAATGGAATCATTTTTAAGGCGATGAACTTTTTTCGGATATTATATTTCATTTGTAATTTATTTTGCACTGTTTTTTGGGCTTGGCAACTCACAGACAACACGCACAAACTCAATCTTCGTCCATCCAATGTCTGCCTGATGTGTAACAAAAAAAATTATTTGAATACAGTATATGCTCCAGTTTTCACCACTGGAACACCATATAGGGATGGCAAACATATGGTTCGTGGTGCAAGATTCTAGATATTGAATGCAAGCATCATGCCAAATATCAACCAGAAAATCATGTGTTCCAATGCAACAATACAACTATAGTTTATCCTATTAGTTCTCACAAAACTAACTGGATAACTATGTAGTGTCATCATCATTTTCGATAGTGTTGACATGCTGGCAAAAAGAATGTTCGGTTCTAGGTGCATATAAATCTGATGTATTTTGCACCACCATGACAAAGCAAAGAGTTATAGTTATTTGCACCACCATATCAATATGTCCAGTGAGTGCTGCACCAAAGAGAACATAGAATTAGTACAAGACTGGAAGCTTTCGCTCAAAAAAGGTTAACCTCTACTATGGGTCAGCTCTACTGCACCAGAGAATTACAAACGTGGACATGATAAAATAAGGAACCATATAGGTGTATTACAAACATGAGTGGTGAAGCAAACATATCTTAGTTGTGGGTTCTAACCATTGAAAGGAACATGATAAGAGTAGTTGAAAGATATTAAATACTTGAAGCATCTATTATTTGAACCTTGACATTTTAATTCTCAGTATAACCTCCAAACCTACTGTTGCAACGTAAGATTTGTCTATGGTCTCAGCTGTAACAATTCTCTGTTCTTTCACGAACTCTGCAGCAAAACAACAATCATTTGTGAGTAAGACAAGAGAGAAAGGTGGATCTGCCAAGAGCGTATGGGGTGAGAAAAGTACTGAACAGATTAGTAGGGAGATGAACTTCGGGCGGATGGTCTCCAGGAGAACTGCCGTAGGTGTGGATTTCTGAAGAAAAACAAATGGTTCCATAACAATTCTTGTGCAGCTGTGCAGTGCTTCGGCGCTAGGAGATTAACTACCTGTAGATGAATCCACCATCAGGCTGGCATTTGGTAGAGGGGAGATGGGGCAGCAAGGTAGATGGAAGCAGGAGGATATTAGTGGAATAAACAGGACTGTAATGACTGAAATTGCTATCTTTCCTCTAAAAGAAACAGAAATGAGGCAACTTACAAAACGTAAGGCTCGACCATGTTTTTATCTGTGGTGACGATCGACCCTGTTTGTCCTTCATAGGTCGCGATCAGACTTGAAGCACTACAACATGAATCAATTGTCAAATTTAAAGTGTCAACTTTCAGACTTGAAGCACTACATACTTTTGCTGAAAGATGTCACTATGTCAGTTTATGATTGGCCACAATCACAAGACAATAATGCTCAGAAACTGCCTAAGAAAATATCTATATGTTCTTGTATCCATAACAATGATGATTATTGTATGACGCTAGACTAGGTTAGTGTTCTTCTGATGCTGTAAACTGAATGCAGATTGCAAAGGCTAACTAAAGGATGGAAGATATGAGAAGCTTACCAGCTTGGTGGCGTTCTTGAGGAACTCAAGCTTGGCACGCACGGTGATGGGAACCCTGATGACCACGAAAGTGCGTTATATCGACTAGAGGGGGGGGTGAATAGGCGATTTTTATGAAAGTCTTCAAAACGTGGAAGTTATGAAGACAAATGATAGAAATAAACCTATGACCATGCAGCGGAAGGTAGACTACACTAGGCAAACCATAGTCAAGTATTCAATGGAGTGAAAGCACAATGACTAATAGCAGCAATATAGTAAGGATCAGGTAGGAAGATATTATGAAGCCAAACAGAACACGCAGTCACTCAGTGAAGACAAAAGATAGTGCAATCATACAATGACTTCATAAGGACCAACAGTAAGTAAAGGGAAGGGAAGGATGAAACCAGTGACTCGTTGAAGACAATGATTTGTTGGACCAGTTCCAGTTGCTGTGACAACTGTACGTCTGGTTAGGGCGGCTAGGTATTTCTAGCTAGGTCTTGAAATCAGGAAGTTCTTGAATCATCAGGGCTAGGGTGTCAAACGAACTGTCAAGTGATCTCAGTAGTGTCTTTACGACTTCATGCTTGGTGATCTCAATAGCGCCAAGGGCTTGAAGCTCATTTGTGATGTCAATGAGTTGATCAAACGTGAGCTGGACATTCTCATTGTCATTTCTCCTGAAGCGGTTGAAGAGGTTGCGAAGGACACTGATTCTCTGATCTCTTTGGGTTGAGACACCTTCGTTGACCTTGGAGAGCCAGTCCCAGACTAGCTTAGATGTTTCCAAAGCACTCACGCAGCCATACTATCCTTTGGTCAGATGACCACAGATGATATTCTTGGTAGTAGAGTCTAGTTGAATGAACTTCTTGACATCAGCAGCAGTGACACCTTCTCCAGCCTTGCGAACGCTGTTCTTAACGACATACCATAGGTCGACGTCAATGGCTTCAAGATGCATGCGCATCTTATTCTTCCAATAGGGATATTCAGTTCCATCGAAGACGGGGCACGCAGCGGAGACTTTAATTATCCCTGCAGTCGACATAGCTAAAACTCCAGGTGGTTAAACCGAATCACACAGAACAAGGGAGTACCTTGCTCTGATACCAATTGAAAGTGCGTTATATCGACTAGGGGGGGTGAATAGGCGATTTTTATGAAAGTCTTCAAAACGTGGAAGTTATGAAGACAAACGATAGAAATAAACCTATTACCATGCAGCGGAAGGTAGACTACACTAGGCAAACCATAGTCAAGTATTCAATGGAAGTGAAAGCACAATGACTAATAGCAGCAATGTAGTAAGGATCAGGTAGGAAGATATTATGAAGCCAAACAGAACACGCAGTCACTCAGTGAAGACAAAAGATAGTGCAATCATAGAATGACTTCACAAGGACCAACAGTAAGTAAAGGGAAGGGAAGGATGAAACCAGTGACTCGTTGAAGACAATGATTTGTTGGACCAGTTCCAGTTGCTGTGACAACTGTATGTCTGGTTAGGGCGGCTAGGTATTTAAATCTGAGGACACACAGTCCCGGACACCCAGTCCTGAACACGTAGCTCAGGGCACCCAGTCCTCACCGTATTCCCCTTGAGCTAAGGTCACACAGTCCTCGCCCAATCACTCTGGTAAGTCTTCAAGATAGACTCCCAAACCTTCACAGACTTCGTTCACCCGCGATCCACAATGTCTCTTAGATGCTCAGAACGCGATGCCTAACCGGCTGGAGGATTCACAGTCCTCAAGTGTAATAAGTCTTAAGATCACACAGACAAGAAAACTTAAGTGATGCCTAACACTCTTTGGCTTTGGGTGGTTAGGGCTTCATCCTCGCAAGGAATTCTCTCTCAAAGGCTTCGAGGTGGGTTGCTCTCAAACGACAAAAGTCGTACAGTAACTCTGAGCAGCCAACCGTTTATGGTTGTAGGGGGTGGGCTATTTATAGCCACTAGGCAACCCGACCTGATTTGTCCGAAATGACCCTGGGTCACTAAGGAACTGATACGTGTTCCAACGGTCAGATTTCAAACACACACGGCCACTTTACTTGGGCTACAAGTAAAGCTGACTTGTCCGACTCTAGACAAGATTTTCTCTCATAGTCTTCACTCAAAGACATAGGTTTTGGTTAAGCATCACTTCAGTCATTCTGACTGGTTCACTTGGACCCCATTTAACAGTACGGTGGTTCCTATGACTCAACAAAGAAGAAACAGAACTACAAAAGATCTAAGTCGTCGAGCTCCATAGGCTTCATGCGATGTCTTCTCTTGTCATAGTCTTCAATGAGAATATCTTCATATACCACCTTTTGACATCAATGTCTTCATACATTTTTAGGGGTCATCTCTGGTAGGAAAACCCAATCAATGAGGGACTTCTACCTGTGTTATCCTGCAATTCTCACAAACACATCAGTCCCTCAACTAGGTTTGTCGTCAATACTCCAAAACCAACTAGGGGTGGCACTAGATGCACTTACAATCTCCCCCTTTTTGGTGATTGATGACAAACTAGTTGAAGTTTTCAACGGGGAATATAATATGTGAAATTGTAAAGGATAAGGAATTGTCTTCATAAGTTGCAAGGGCTCCCCCTGAAGATGTGCATATAAGTAATTTGCTTTTGGAATGCAAATGCACATGGCAGGTTGTGCTTGTGGAGATCCTCTTCAACTTATGATGACAATCCACTGTGCATGTGAAGGTATGTGAAGATAATGACATGCATAATGGAAAATGGACATCTGCAAAATGATCGAAGTGCGGAATTTATCATCGCATCATAGAATAGCAAATAAGTAGCAGACGACCATCGAGTTTAAGTGTTACAACTCAAAGAACCAAATGTATCAAAACGAGAGTTGTAAACACGAAGCAAAATATAAGGCACCCGCCCATATGGACCCGCTTGAAGACTATCAAACTCATATGCTTCTCCCCCTTTTGTCAGTAAGGACCAAAAAGGTTTGAAGACATAGAGCATCTACTCGTTCCCATGAAGAGTAGGTGAAGCAGCAGGGTCGTCGGTGGTGTTTGGCGGTGGAGAAGAACTTGGAGCAGTGTCGAAGCGTGCTAAAGGAGGTGGCGGTGAAGTAGCATCGTCTTCATCCTCGATCACTCTGGCATTCACAGTGGCAGCAGAGGAAGAGAACTCAGAGTCTTCGAGAGATGGAGTTCGTCGCAGCACTACCCTTCGAGGAGGTGTGGAGTCAAACTTGAAGCGTTCAGAGAAGCCATCCTCTTGAAGATCATCTTCAGAGCACATCAGCGTCAGCCCTTTCCATGTGTGTCGAGAGGTTTCATGGGCAACGAAAGCATTCTTGGTGGCAAGATTGCGAATGCGGTTGACATCCACCAAGAGGCTTTGCATTTGGCGCTTCAGCCAGTCATGATGCCTATCCTGTTTCTGATGAAGAGCCACCAGAAGCTCTCGGTCATTAAGAACACGTGTGCGC
Organism: Triticum urartu; assembly: GCF_003073215.2. NCBI lineage: Eukaryota > Viridiplantae > Streptophyta > Magnoliopsida > Poales > Poaceae > Triticum > Triticum urartu. The sequence continues at coordinate 521,859,034 of NC_053026.1, forward strand.
TTCTTGGGTCGTTGGGCAGTTGTCCTGTTAGTGGCTTCAGTAAGGGCAGGATGTGGTGCACGTGTAGTTCCAGCCAAAGGATACACACGAGTGACTGCTTCAACTCCTTCAATGTTCTGAGAAAAACTTTGATGCTCCGCATTCTGAAGACTTAGAGGTTCCTTGGCAAGCTCAGGATAAATGGCTTCAATAGACATATCCACATCAGGCAGAAAGATCCGATGATTGCGAGCAGATGGCTGATATGAGATAGCGGAGTGGAGTTTGATCAGCCGCATTATCCATGGAGCGTAGAACTTCAAGCCAAAAAGATCAGAGCCTGATGCAGCAAGTTGGCAGATGAAGAAGTCCTGTGCATTGAAGCATTTGCCATGAAGAATATAGAAGACCAAGGTCTTCACTGCACCTTCCAGCTTGGCATGTGGAGAGTGTCCTTTGATGGGCTAGAGAGTTCGCCTTATGATGTGATAAATAGTCCTTGGCAGATACTCAAGGTCTTCAACAAAGAACTCTTTGGGATATGCAGCATCTTGGGGCAATGGCTTCATCATACTAAGCATCTGACTCATGTTGGGTTCAGGCTTCTGAAAGATGCTTTCCACAGCTTTGCTGTGAATCTGACAGCCAGTTTCGTAGAGATCGCCAGGAGTGGGTAGACCAATGAGCTCAATGATGTCAAAGGCTTTGGCTTCGTGATGCACGTTTCCTGTCATCCACTCCAGGACCCAAGTCTTCGGATCTCTGTTGTACCCGCGGATGTGAAGTGTGGCATAGAATTGGAGCAGCAACTCTTCATTCCAATGCTCTTGGTCAGTGACGAACAGCAGCAATCCAACCTCTTTGAAGCAATCCAGAGCTTCTTCCAGGCAGGGCAGACCAGCTATTGCTTCAATGTCAAGACGCTTGTGTGGGAAGATGCGACCTTGATTGTATAGAATGAAGGGGTAATAGCTTCGCTGCGGATAGCTCCAGTACCGATCAGATGATATTCTTTCCCTTGAGTAGGGGTTCCTGGAGCTATTGAAGAAAGTGTTGTCTGCTCTGAAGCCATTGACATTGAAGAATCCAGGTGCTGATGCAGGACCTGGAAACCTGGGCAATCTCGGGATTGGCTTCTGTACCTGAGGCCTGTGCTCAACATGATAGTCGAACTGAGGACCAGCAGCAAGCGCAGGAACAGAAGCAGTGGGATCAGTGGCTTCGCTGACTTCTGGTGCTTGGGTTGGTGAAGGCTCCACATTAGCTTCAGCCATGACAGCATTAGTGGCTTCATTGGTGTTGGTGGTGGCAGCCTCAAGATTCTCAACCTCCACTTGACAAGCTGGAGGGTCGGTCACAGTCACGTTCTCCTCGAGAACAACTTCTTGGTGGGACGGGGGAGTAGCAGCTTTTGGGGTTTCTTCTTCATCGGCTGATGCAGCCGGAATGTCTTCAGCAGCTTTAGCTTCAGACTCAGAGACTGGAGGCCTTGGTCCTTTGCGAAGCCTGCGTAACGCTGGCGACGCCTGTGGAGTTGGAGTTGGCTAGGCCTCAAAGTCTTCTTCCTCTTGTGCTTGTGGGCGATCAGCCCATGATGCATCCTAAGCAATTGGCGTCAGAGGACGACCAATGCTGATGAGTTCGCTGTGCGTTAGCATAGGCGATGATACCTATTGGTGCTCGAGCTGAGGAAGAACTGCATCATCTTCAACATGGTCATGGTGACCAATGTCTTCAGCAGCGATCGGATCAGCTGCTGGAAAGTCTTCAGCTTCATGAGCCTCTGTGAAAGCAGGCTCATGGACAGTCAGTTGACGTTCTTGAGGTTCAGCGTCAGGGCGAACCATGGAGATGGGTTCAACAATCAAGGGCTCTGTGGGAGCAGCCCGTTCCTTCTTGGTCTTCCGCTTCTTCTTGGAGGGGGCAGTAGCAGAGGCTTCAGGATGTTTCCTCTTCCTTGCTTCAGCCTCAGCAGTCCTCGTCTTCTTCAGCTCTGAAGCGGTTGACCGGGCCTTTGGCTTCGAGCCAGTCATGCTAGTTGGGAAGACAATGGGATCTGCTTCCTGCCTTGGTGCGTTGGGTTCGGCCACAGTGGGCTTCTTCTTCTACTTAGCAGCCATCCTGGGATCAATGCCCGGACGCCCAAGGGCCTTGCGCTTCTTAGCCTCATTGTAGCCTTGCACACACTTGTCAGCCAGTCTCTTCATGCGCTCCCGAGAACCCTGAGCTTCTGCGCGTTTCTTGAGAAAGGCTTCTTTGAGATCGTGCAGCATAATCTTGAAGTTTTTCACCTCTTGCACACTGAGCTTGGCCATATGCTTCTTGAACTGAGCTTTCTCAAAGTCAATCTTTTGCTTCAGTTCAACAATGCGCTGGGCGATAGCTAATTCTGAAGCAATGGTGCCATGGAAGGCGACACTGAGGCCAATTGGTAGTTGCAGATCTTCGAAGCTGATGTTGGGCGTGTCAAACCACTCATCAATGAAGTTGTGGATGATTGTCACGTCAAAGAGAGGCAGATCATTGAAGATTTCTGCTTCTTCTTTGCTCTTGATGAGTTGCTCAAGAGCGTCATCTGCAAGATCTTCATCACTGGACAGATCAATGGCATCGTTTCGCAGAATGGCAGCAGCTGTCAGTTCTTGGCCGGTGTGTGGCAGAGGCCTCTTGACCTTCTGCGCTTGGAGATGCGTGACAAATCTTCAGATTGCACACTGTCTTCAGGAGGTGCAGTGGCCAGTGGCTTCGCCCATGAGATTTTTGGTGCAGAGGCAGGCTTTGAAGCTTTTGGCTGCTTCAGCTTCTTTGGCTTCGGCGCTGCAGGCGCTTCATCTGATTTAGTGTCATCTGCAGGCTCATTCACGGCAGTCCCTTGAACCACGATATGGGTGATGAGACCTTCAAGGTTGTAGAAGGGCCCAAGAAGATTGGGTTCAGCTTCGCGAGTTCCATCGGCACGGGGAGCAGAGGGACCGAGGTTGAAGTCTAATCCCAAAGACTTCTTGTTCTGCTTTGCTGAGTTCTTGGCAAATTGGAAGTTGCGCTTGAACAGATTGTCGTCACGGCACCATTGTAGTGACGATGGGTGTGCATCTGCAGGCTGTGCCCCACGGACCATGCAGGGATAGAAGCCTTGTTCAATGGCTTCTTCTCTGGACCTGGGTTGAAGATTCTTATATAGGATGTCTCCCCACGGTCGCTTGATGGCATTTTTCTCAGCATATTCTTGGGTCACAAACCGGTATTTGAACCATTGTTCTGCCCAATATCTTCGAATCCACTGGATTCTGGTCTTGCACTGATTATAATCCTCTTCAGGATCTGTCTTGTAAAGTTCTGAGAGGTCATCAGGCAGATCTCTTGATGTTCTGCCACGACGCTGTCTACCTCCCTTCCTTGCAGATTTCTCTGAAGCCATGAATTTTAAACTGAAAGGCTTCAATAAGTTCAAAGGCTTCAAAGGTTTTCGCTTGCTGGACAAACAGGAACTGGCTTCGGGAGAATTTATATGATGCTATAAGAATTCTGCAAATGAATGCAGACTATGAGAACCAAGGGATTCTCCCACGGACATGTACCTGTGACAGCATTAAGGTGCGAGGGAAGGGGAAGAGGTCATATGCATTCTCAGAAGATTTTGAAGATAAATCAGTTTAGAAGACATTGACCTCATCGTGCGAAGACATTCACTCATAGATAAGGAGTTGGTTCCAGATTTGTACGAATCCAGAGATCAGTACAAGTGAGGAATCTAACTACTTTGTGAAGCATAAGTGAATATACTAGGCATGTTATGCGATGCAGTATGAAAGAGATCCAACTTGTGTGAATAGAAACTGCTTGTGGTAGAAAGTGACAAAGCTATAGGATCAAAGGGGCCGTAAAAAGGAAGTTTTATTTACCACACGTAGAACTGCTAGACGGAGTGGAAGAGGAGGCCGAGCAGTTCAATCGTCCGTGCCCTAACTTGGTGATGGAGGACACCTACGGCGACGGCGGAGAGGACGATGTCCGCGGTCAGCATGAGGACGGCGTCGGAGAGGTTGCGAGAGCGAAGCGCTTCGTCGCCTGCGTCGTCGAGAGCTAGCGGTGGCGCTAGGGTTCATGCGAGAGTGGAAGAAGAGATTATGACTGTGGTGAGGCGTGTATTTATAGGTACAGGAGCGACTCAGTGTTATTACACAGGTGCCCCTGGCGATTCACATCTGAGGAACACGTGGCCATCATGCAGCATGTCAGAGGTTTTTCCACGTCCCACGCACGCCTGGATTGTCGGGTGGTCGTTCCCACTTCTCCGGGTTTCAGGTGAAGGAATGAGCATTGAAAACGGACTTAATGTTTGTCTCTGTATCTTTTGCTGACAAGGACGCAGAGAAGACATTTGACAGTTTCAATAGAATGCATATGACTTGGAGGGATAGAGTTTGAGATAGAAAGCATAGAGAGGTTAGGGTCCGATCACATTCACTTAGTTCAAAACATTCAACAAGAAGACATAGCTATAAGTGAAGGCTATAGAGGACAGAACACTAGTATATATATATATATTCAACATAGTGAAGATAATCATGAAGACATGTTGAGATTGAAGCCAAACCAAATGTGAAGACATAGCAAATGTAATGCCATGAGTGAAACACTTCAAACAGAACATTTGGTGGTGGCGTTACCCACCGTATAGGAAGTATTAGACCCAGACACGGCGCACAATTATCGTGGCGCTCCGAAGTCAAATTCCACATTAATGTATTCACACTTAGAATGTAAGTCTTCATTGATTGAAGATGTACTTTACTTCGTGTGTTGCACATCTAAGTCATCAATATGCATAAGTGTTAGGATGTGTGCCTGATCACAGGACATTTGAGGATTCCAAGATATTTAGCTCATACCGTAACTTGCAAAATCTCTTCTCATCCAAGGGCTGGGTGAAGATATCTGCCAATTGCTCTTCAGTGTTGACGTGTATGATATCAATATCTTCCTTCACAACATGATCTCTAAGAAAGTGATGACAAATTTCAATGTGCTTTGTCTTCGAGTGCTGAACTGGGTTGTTGGCAATCTTGATGGCGCTTTCGTTGTCGTAGTAGAGTGGCACTTGCCTTAGATGAATGCCATAGTCCTTGAGTGTTTGCTTCATCCACAGAAGCTGAGCGCAGCAAGATCCAGAAGCAATGTATTCAGATTCAGCAGTGGAGAGAGATACACAGTTTTGCTTCTTTGAAGACCAACATACAAGTGATCGTCCCAGAAAATGACATGTGCCTGATGTAGACTTGCGATCCACCTTGTCACCAGCATAATCAGCATCCGAGAATCCAACCAGATCAAACTCTGAGCCCTTTGGATACCATAATCCTAGAGTTGGGGTGTGAGCCAAATATCAAAGAATTTGCTTCACAGCTAAGTGATGCGACTCCTTTGGTGCCGCTTGGAATCGAGCACACATGCAAACAGTAAGCATAATATCTGGCCTAGATGCACATAGATAAAGTAAAGAACCAATCATGGAGTGGTATACCTTTTGATCGAACTCTTTACCAATGTCGTCGGGACCTAGATGATGTTTGGCTGGCATTGGCGTCGTGAAGCCTTTGCAGTCTTGCATACCGAACTTCTTCAGGCAATCTTTGAGATACTTCTCTTGAGATATGAAGATGCCGTTGCGTTGCTGTCGTATTTCAAGACCGAGGAAGAACTTCAGCTCTCCCATCATGGACATCTGATATTGCTCTTGCATCATATATCCAAACTCTTCACTGTACTTCTGATTGGTGCAGCCAAAGATGATGTCATCCACATATATTTGGCACACAAACAGTTCACCATCATATGTCTTGGTGAAGAGAGTGGGGTCGAGGGAACCAGGTATGAAGCCTTTGCTCTTCAGGAAGTATTTGAGTGTGTCATACCAAGCCCGAGGGGCTTGTTTGAGGCCATACAGTGCCTTGTTGAGCTTGTATATCATGTCAGGATGTTTTGGATCTTCAAAGCCAGGCGGTTGTGCAACATACACTTCTTCAATCTTGCCATTGAGAAAGGCGCTCTTCACATCCATTTGATATAGAAGTATGTTATGATGATTTGCATAGGCCAGTAGTATGCGTATTGCTTCAAGTCGAGCCACAGGAGCAAATGTTTCATCGAAGTCAATGCCTTCCACTTGAGTATATCCTTGAGCAACGAGACGAGCTTTGTTTCTGACAACTTGACCATGCTCGTCTTGCTTGTTGCGGTATATCCATTTGGTGCCTATTATATTGTGCTTCCGAGGATCAGGATGCTTAACCAGTTCCCATACATTATTCAGCTCAAACTATTGAAGCTCTTCTTGCATAGCTTGAATCCATTCAGGTTCCATGAAGGCTTCTTCAACTTTCTTGGGTTCTGTTATTGAGACGAATGCGAAGTGCCCACAGAAATTTGCTAGCTGAGTTGCCCTTGAACGAGTGAGCGGACCAGGTGCATTAATGCTATCAATTATTCTCTCAATCTGCACTTCATTGGCAACACGAGGATGTACAGGGCGAAGATTTTGCTCTTGCTGATCATTGTCATTGTTAGTGGGATTGTCTTCGGGCTGAGCATTGTCTTCAGGTTGATCAGGTGCGGAGATGATAAGTTCCTCTTCAGGTTGAGCTTCAGAGGGTATGATTTCTCCAGTTCCCATTAGCTTGATTGATTCGCTGGATGGAACTTCATCTAGCACATTTGGCAAGTGCTCACTTTGTGAACCGTTAGTATCATCAAACCGCACATCCACTGTTTCAACCACTTTATAATGAAAGAGATTGAAGACTCTGTAGGAGTGCGAATCCTTTCCATATCCAAGCATAAAACCCTCATGTGCTTTTGGTGCAAATTTTGAAGTGTGATGTGGATCCTTGATCCAACACCTGGCACCAAATACTCTGAAGTAACTGACATTTGGCTTCTTGCCAGTAAGGAGCTCATAAGATGTCTTCTTCAGAAGCTTGTGAACATAAACACGATTGATTGTATGGCATGCAGTATCAATGGCTTTAGGCCAGAATTTTCTTGGAGTCTTGTATTCATCTAGCATCGTTCGGGCCATCTCAATGAGTGTTCTGTTCTTGCGTTCGACGACGCCATTCTGCTGTGGCGTGTACGGAGCTGAGAATTCATGTGTGATGCCCAAAGTATCAAGATATGTATCAAGGCCACTGTTCTTGAATTCAGTGCCATTGTCACTTCTGATGTGCTTTATCTTGGCGCCATAGTTGTTCATTGCTCGATTGGCGAAGCGTCTAAAGACATCCTGCACTTCGGTCTTGTAGAGGATTATGTGCACCCAAGTATATCTAGAATAATCATTAACAATGACAAAGCCATAGAGACAAGCAGTAGTAGTAAGAGTTGAGTAATGAGTGGGACCGAAAAGATCCATGTGGAGCAGTTCGAAGGGTCGAGTGGTTGTCATGATTGTCTTCGAGGGATGTTTGGCCCTCGTCATCTTTCCTGCTTCACAGGCACCGCATAAGTGATCTTTCTTGAACTTGATGCCCTCGATGCCTATGACATGCTTCTTCTTTGCAAGGGTGTGGAGGTTCCTCATGCCAGCATGCCCTAGCCTCCGATGCCAGAGCCAGCATTCTGAAGCTTTTGCTAGAAGACATACGGCAAATTGTGGTCCTGCTGAGAAATCTACCACGTACAAATCATCTTTCCGATACCCTTCAAACACTAGAGACAAGCATGACTTTATCCATGTGTTGATCCTTTGAGATTGCAACTCTACCTAGACCCAATACCTTACTTTTACCAGTGTCAGCAAATGTGATGTGACTCTTGTCGGATGGACGTAAGGTTGAGTCCATAAGAAGGCTTCTTTTGCCAGTCATGTGATTGGTACATCCACTATCAATAATCCATTCTGAAGACGCTGGTGTCGTACCCTACAGTGCAGTTAGGGGGATAGGCTTCACGAAGAGAATTGTGAAGCAAAAACATTTGACGAACCAATGGGTTATGAAAGCTTAGATCCAGATTAGGACTAATAGGGAGAGTAGCAAGCGATTCAGGAACGAAGTACATAGTAAGACCATTCGGGAATTTGATATTGCGCCCTACAAGATGTTTAAGGTCCCCAGCAATAGCGTCAGACGATTTTGGTTTTCTGCTGGAGTCCTTTCCCTGCAAAAGAGAGTTAAGCTTTCTTAGCGACCCACATCTTCAAGGGTGGCTTAGAAGCAATAAGTCTAAGTGCAGCATCTGAGAACTTTGGCTTTGGAGCCCTAGCAAACAGTCTTGCAGGTGGACAATAGTACTCATAAGAATAAGCAGAATAGTTCTTGGTCTTATGAACATGGCGGTTTGATGAACCGAGCTCATATTCATAGGCCTGAGTATGGTTTCCCTGCAAAACATTTGCATTAGTGCGACTCGGGTGAGTCCTCTGTCTGTGTGAAGCCTTTGGACCGTATGAACCTGTGGTCTGGGGTTTGTCTTCTTCACCTGTGGTGTCATGATGACATTCATAGGAAGATTCTCCAGACACTTTTTCGGTACCCAGATCTTCTTCATAGGCGGTCCATTCCTGCAGTTAGTACCAATGTACCTGGCAAACACTTCACGATTTTGATTCTTAAACAGTTTATAGTTTGCATCAAAGGATTCATCAATGACAATAGGGTTAGCACAAGTGAAGCCAGATAGAGTGGATGGATCTGCTGAAGATTCCTTTGCAGCAACCCATGTGGTTTTGGGGTACTGCTCAGGTTTCCAGTAAGAGCCATCAACATTCATTTTCCTTACGAACACAACACCCTATTTCCTCGGGTTTCGGATCAGGATCTGCCTTTTGAGGACATCACATAGTGTCTGATGCCCTTTAAGAGTTTTGTACATCCCTGTTTCAAGCAATGTCTTCAACCTAGCATTCTCATCAGCAATAGCAGTGGTATCCTCAGCAGAGGGGTTAGTTCCCACATCAACAGTTGAATATATTGCAACAGTAGCAGCAGTAGAACATTCAGCAACAGAAGTAGCATTATCACGCTCAATGCATTTAAGGCATGGTGGTTCAAATCCTTCCTGAGCGGAACTGATCTGTTCAGCGCGAAGTGACTCGTTTTCCTTTTGAAGATCTTCATGAGCCGCTCTCAATTTCTCAAGATCTTGCTTCCTTTGAAGATAATCATAGGAAATCTTTTCATGAGTTGTTGAGAGCGTTTCATGACGACTTTCAAGTTCCTCATACTTAACGTGAAGATTTTTTATGTCTTCAATTAAGGACTCAGATCGAGTCATTTCAGCACCTAACAGATCATCGCTTTTGTCTAACAGTTTTTGAATATGTTCCATAGCTTTCTGTTGTTCAGTTGCAATTTTAGCAACTGTTTTGTAGCTGGGTCTTGAACTACAATCAGAGTCATCTTCACTAGATGTTTGATAGTGAGTAGTGCGTGTGTTCACCTTGGCACCGCGTGCCATGAAGCAGTAGGTGGGAGCGGAGTAGTCCTTGTCATTTGCATCGGTGTCGGTGATGAAGTCATTGTCTTCAGTGTTGAAGATGGACTTGGCAACGTATGCTGTAGCCAGACTTGCAACGCCAGAATCGGACTCCTCCTCAGACTCCACCTCCGCCTCCTCAGAAGCGGACTCCTCCTCTGAATCCATTTCCTTGCCAACAAACGCACGTGCCTTGCCAGATGAGCTCTTCTTGTGTGATGAAGACTTTGAGGAAGACTTGGAAGAAGACTTTGAGTATTTCTTCTTCTTCTTGTCGTCAGAGTCATATTCCTTGCTCTTCTTCTTCTTTTTGTTCTCATTGTCCCACTGCGGACACTCAGAGATGAAGTGGCCAGGTTTCTTGCACTTGTGACATGTTTTCTTCTTGTAGTCATGAGCAGAAACTTCATCATTCCTTGAGCTTGATCGTGAAGACTTTCTGAAACATTTCTTCTTGGTGAATTTTTGGAACTTCTTCACAAGCATAGCAAGTTCCCTTCCAATGTCTTCAGGATCATCAGAACTGCTGTCAGATTCTTCTTCAGATGAGGAGACAACTTTTGCCTTCAAGGCACAAGTTCGCCCATAGTTTGAACTGTAGATATCTCTTTTCTCAGAAAGCTGAAACTCATGTGTGTTGAGCCTCTCAAGTATGTCAGACGGATCGAGTGTCTTGAAATCAGGAAGTTCTTGAATCATCAGGGCTAGGGTGTCAAACGAACTGTCAAGTGATCTCAGTAGTGTCTTGACGACTTCATGCTTGGTGATCTCAATAGCGCCAAGGGCTTGAAGCTCATTTGTGATGTCAATGAGTTGATCAAACGTGAGCTGGACATTCTCATTATCATTTCTCCTGAAGCGGTTGAAGAGGTTGCGAAGGACACTGATTCTCTGATCTCTTTGGGTTGAGACACCTTCGTTGACCTTGGAGAGCCAGTCCCAGACTAGCTTAGATGTTTCCAAAGCACTCACGCAGCCATACTGTCCTTTGGTCAGATGACCACAGATGATATTCTTGGTAGTAGAGTCCAGTTGAATGAACTTCTTGACATCAGCAGCAGTGACACCTTCTCCAGCCTTGCGAACGCTGTTCTTAACGACATACCATAGGTTGACGTCAATGGCTTCAAGATGCATGCGCATCTTATTCTTCCAATAGGGATATTCAGTTCCATCGAAGACGGGGCACGCAGCGGAGACTTTAATTATCCCTGCAGTCGACATAGCTAAAACTCCAGGTGGTTAAACCGAATCACACAGAACAAGGGAGTACCTTGCTCTGATACCAATTGAAAGTGTGTTATATCGACTAGAGGGGGGGTGAATAGGCGATTTTTATGAAAGTCTTCAAAACGTGGAAGTTATGAAGACAAACGATAGAAATAAACCTATGACCATGCAGCGGAAGGTAGACTACACTAGGCAAACCATAGTCAAGTATTCAATGGAGTGAAAGCACAATGACTAATAGCAGCAATGTAGTAAGGATCAGGTAGGAAGATATTATGAAGCCAAACAGAACACGCAGTCACTCAGTGAAGACAAAAGATAGTGCAATCATAGAATGACTTCACAAGGACCAACAGTAAGTAAAGGGAAGGGAAGGATGAAACCAGTGACTCGTTGAAGACAATGATTTGTTGGACCAGTTCCAGTTGCTGTGACAACTGTATGTCTGGTTAGGGCGGCTAGGTATTTAAATCTGAGGACACACAGTCCCGGACACCCAGTCCTGAACACGCAGCTCAGGGCACCCAGTCCTCACCGTATTCCCCTTGAGCTAAGGTCACACAGTCCTCGCCCAATCACTCTGGTAAGTCTTCAAGGTAGAGTCCCAAACCTTCACAGACTTTGTTCACCGGTGTTCCTCAATGTCTCTTGGATGCTCAGAACGTGACGCCTAACCGGCTGGAGGATTCACAGTCCTCAAGTGTAATAAGTCTTCAGATCAAACAGACAAGAAAACTTAAGTGATGCCTAACACTCTTTGGCTCTGGGTGGTTAGGGCTTTATCCTTGCAAGGAATTCTTTCTCAAAGGCTTCGAGGTGGGTTGCTCTCAAACGACAAAAGCCGTACACTAACTCTGAGCAGTCAACCGTTTATGGTTGTAGGGGGTGGGCTATTTATAGCCACTAGGAAACCCGACCTGATTTGTCCGAAATGACCCTGGGTCACTAAGGAACTAACACGTGTCCCAATGGTCAGATTTCAAACACAGACGGCCACTTTACTTGGGCTACAAGTAAAGCTGGCTTGTCTGACTCTGGACAAGATTTGCTCTCATAGTCTTCACTCGAAGACATAGGTTTTGGTTAAGCATCACTTCAGTCATTCTGACTGGTTCACTTGGACCCCACTTAACAGTACGGTGGTTCCTATGACTCAACAAAGAAGAAACAGAACTACAAAAGATCTAAGTCTTCGAGCTCCATAGGCTTCATGCGATGTCTTCTCTTGTCATAGTCTTCAATGAGAATATCTTCATATACCACCTTTTGACATCAATGTCTTCATACATTTTTAGGGGTCATCTCTGGTAGGAAAACCGAATCAATGAGGGACTTCTACCTGTGTTATCCTGCAATTCTCACAAACACATCAGTCCCTCAACTAGGTTTGTCGTCAATACTCCAAAACCAACTAGGGGTGGCACTAGATGCACTTACAGACCACCATCTTGATCCTCCAATAATCTAGGGATTACGCGGCGAAGGGTTCATAACTCTGTCCAAACTTCAAAAATCATGAAGGGTTGCCCCTATTAGCTGCTCAGAAAAAAATCATGCCAATCTCTATCCCTTGCCAAGTCCCATTACAAAATATAATTAGAATCAACGGAACCACCAAAGCAGAATAAAACAATTACCAAGGGATGCAGTCAGGCGCCACAATAGTTGTGCTCGATGTCAGATTATGGCTTGCCTTCCATGGTAATCGGTTAAGAGCTATTCAATTCTTCTGATCTAGTTCGTGGTTTGGATTGGATTCGATGCTTTCCCTGTCCACCTCACTGCGGACCAGAGCGCAGCCCCAAATCATGTAGCAAGTTTGTTATTATATATGAAGCAATTGTAATCTTCAGCACTGATTTTCTGTACACAACATTTACTCATTGATAGAAAATGGACCAACAGATCAGTCCTAACATTTTCATGCACAACAAATATGAAGATTGGAGAAAAAATGTTCAGTACAGGAGAAAATCTATCGCATGATCTTCCGGTTTACTTGTTCATGAGCTTATTCACCAATAATAGTAGTGCAAACATGGAATCAAGTACAGAAGGTGGGATCAAATGGGAAATTGAAGATGGTGTTCCACTCTCCGTCCCTGTAACAACGCAATCTTGCATTCAATTCCCCAACAAACAAAAATTCTTGTTGATGCTTCTGCATGGTTGGAGGCTTGAGGAGGGGATCTTGTACTCACCATCCTGCTCGGAGAGGAGACCCTGCCGGAGGAGGGGATACAACCAGATGAGGGGAACATGGCTCTTCGCGCCTCAATCCAGCCAGAAGGAGCCGCCGTTGCCGCGTGGGCTATGGGAAGGGAGGGAGCAGCAACTATGGTGGTGGTAGATGGCAGCACGGGGGAAGATCGACCTGCCACCAGTCACCTCCGGTCTGCAGATAAGCGAGTCGGGCGGCGGGGTGGCCTGCCGCCGGTGCCGAGGAAGGCGAAGCCATGGGGTGATGCAGCACCACCGCCGGTGCCGAGCGAGGCGAAGCCATGGGGCGATGCAGCATATGTTCGGGCGTAGGCATGCGGGAGATCTATTTTTTTCAATGACGAACCGTTATTTCACACATAGGGACTTCACTTCGGGTTAATTCAAAAAGTATAGGTGCTTTTCTGAAAACTTACCGCGACGGTGAACCCGGAGACTCAATGCGTGCTTTATTATTAGGGATATATATATATTGTCATATGATCTCTTATGCTAAAGTAACAATTCATTCACATATTCAAGTATGAATCAGAAACTTCATTGAAAACCAACAAACTATAATCTCAGTCATTGAAGCAATTGCAATTTATCATAACATAGGAAAGAGTCAATATAAGAGCTTCTCAGCAAGTCCACATACTCAACCATAATTTAGTCTTTCACAATTGCTAACACTCACGCGATATTTATGGTTATGAAGTTTTTATCGGTCACAGAGAAAGATATGGGCTTATAGTTTTGCCTCCCAACTTTTTACCTCAAGGGTAATGTCAACAATAATAGTTCATGAAAACTCACATCCAATTAGCCATATATATCAGGATCTTTCCAACACATTGTGCTTGCCAAAGGATAAAATGTAAAAAGGAAAAGGTGAAGATCACCGTGACTCTTATATGAAGTAACAGACAAGAATAAAAGATAGGCCCTTCGCAGAGGGAAGCAGAGGTTGTCATGTGCTTTTATGGTTGGATGCACAAAATCTTAATGCAAAAGAACGTCACTTTATATTGCCACTTGTGATATGGACCTTTATTATGCAGTCCGTCGCTTTTATTTCTTCCACATCACAAGATCGTATAAAGCTTATTTTCTCTGCACTAATAAATCATACATATTTAGAGAGAAATTTTTATTACTTGCTACGATGACAACTTACTTGAAGGATCTTACTCAATCCATAGGTAGATATGGTGGACTCTCATGGCAAAACTGGGTTTAAGGATATTTGGAAGCACAAGTAGTATCTCTACTTGGTGAAAATAAATTGGCTAGCATGAGAGGGAAACGCAAGCTCAACATGTTGGATGATCCATGACAATATAATTTATCTCAGATGTAAGAAAACATAACCCATTACGTTGTCTTCCTTGTCCAACATCAACTCTTTAGCATGTCATATTTTAATGAGTGCTCACAATCTTAAAAGATGTCCAAGATAGTATATTTATATGTGAAAACCTCTCTTTCTTTATTACTTCCTATTAATTGCAATGATGACCAAAACTAGGTTTGTCAGCTCTCAACAATTTTTATTCATCATACTCTTTATATGTGAAGTCATTAATTTCCATAAGATCCATATGATCTCTTTATTTCTTTTTATTTCTTCTCTTTTATTCTATTCCCTCAAGATCATAGCAAAATAATCAAGCCCTTGACTCAACACTAATATTTATTGTATATAGCTCACGAACTCGATTAGATAGAAGGATCATAAAGCAAAACTAAAAACTAGATCATACCTACTTTATTCTACTAGATCAAGATATTACCAAAGGGGCCGAACTAAGAAAAACAGTAAAGATAAAAGTGATGGTGATATGATACCAGGGCACTCCCCCAAGCTTGGAAGTTTCCAAGGGGGAGTGCCCATACCCATGTGTTTATGTTTCCTTCCTCGGAGGCGGTGATGATGGAGTTGTTGATGACATGTGCTTCTTCCTTAATTTGCGCTTGAGGATAGAATATTGCTCCCTTAGGTCCTCGATCTCCTGCTCAAGGCTTAATACCTTTTTGCATAGTTCTTATTTGTTCTCCTGCAAGAGACGAAAAGGGATAAACTCGATCTTAGGTTTCTTTGCTCTATTGGGGAGGCTTGACTTTTTGAACTCCACATGCATGTCCCCAGGTTGAGGTAATGGGACTTCATCTTCATCTGAGCTCGTCTCCTCCGTTCCCTTAGGCTCATAGACTTCTTCTTCCTCCGTGGTCCAACCACAATGCTCCAAGTCCCTGTAGACCTTATGATCTGCAAGGTAATCTGCCACATAGCTTTCTCCCGCCGAATCTTGGGATGACATAATGCTCTAATCTGCAGCAGAAACAGCTCGAAACAAAGACAGAGGATATTTGCGTGATACAGTGGTCAAAACCTTCGGGAGATTATATAGTGAATTTTTACCGACCAAAGAAGTATCGTGCATGAAACGGAGTCCGGAGAGCACATGAGGTGCCCACGAGGCAGGGGGCGCGCCCAGGGGGTAGGGCGCGCCCTCCACCCTCGCGGAAGCCTCGTGTCCTTCCCGGACTACTTCTTATTTTCCTATTTTCTTAAACATTCCAAAATGGAGAAAAATTGCCATTAGAACTGTTTTGGAGTCGGTTTACTTACCGTACCACGTACCTATTCCTTTTCGGGGGATGAAACGTTTTGGAAAGTGTCCCTTATGTATTCCTTCGGGGTTACGGTTTCAATAACATTAGTTTCAACATTTATGGGATTACCTGAGATATAATGTTTGATTCTTTGACCGTTCACTGATGAATCTATGTACCTAGGGTAGGGTCATAGGCCTGACCTAGACACCCTCCCCTAGGACATCACCCTAAAACCAGAAGCATTCGAGAGATAGCATAATCCACTCGACCTCGAAGCATTCCACTTGGAAGACTCGAAGTCACTCGACTGCGACAACTACCACTCGACAGACAGAAGATCTAAAGTCACTCTGCATGACAACGGTCGAACATTTACTTCATAGACTTAATAGACATTTATGTCACTTTATTGCTAGCATTACCAGTAACACCCCCTCTTGATGTACCTTAAAACCCTTGTAATGTGGGCTGGCTGGGGTCTAGGCGCACTCTATATAAGCCAACCCCTCCACTGGCACGAGGGTTCGCACCCCCTATAAACACACACATACATAATCCAGTCGACCGCCTCCACGCACCGAGACGTAGGGCTGTTACTTCCTCCGCGAAGGGCCTGAACTCGTAAAACTCGTGTGTACAACTTCGCCATAGCTAGGATCTTGCCTCGTCATACCTACCCCCATTCTACTGTCAGTCTTAGATCCACGACAGTGGGCGCCCACCTTGGGGCAGGTGTCTTAGCGACTTTTTGGTGGAGTTGCGATTTTTTCTGATTCTCATCATCATGATTTCCGCCAGCGGACTGGTTGAGGGCCGCAAGATCCATCTCGGCGCGCTCGTTTTCATTGCCAACGACTCCGCTTGGCTTCAGGAAGTTGCGCTCGACATCGATGCGCTCCTCGTCCGCGGGGCGACGCACTTTCGCGCGTGCGTCTGCGGCTTCCTTCTTCGACAACTGTCGACCCAGTATCAGTCGGTTCCTATGGTGTCCTCGTCCCCCGCTGTTCGCCGGCACAAGCGTTTTGTTCGGTCGTGGCTCTAGCGGTGGGTGAGACACGCGGTGGCCCGCCACTCGACCACCTCACAAGTCGCGGATAGTGCCTCGAGGGCCAGTGCGGCTGTCTTGTTTTCGGCGTGGAGTGCTATGTCCGGATCACTAGCGAGAGTGATGATCCCGTTAGGCCCGATCATCTTGAGCTTCATGTACCCGTAATGGGGTATTGCTTGGAAGATTGTAAACACTTCCCGCCCTAGCAGAGCGTGATAACCGCTGCTGAACGGAGCCACCTGGAACGTGACCTCTTTGGACCTGTAATTATCCGGTGTGCCGAACACCACATCTAGTGTGATTTTTCCTGTACAGCGCGCTTCCCGACATGGGATTATTCCTCTAAAGGTTGTGCTGCTTCGCTTAATGCGGTTCCAGTCTATTTCCATTTTTTGAAGGGTCTCCTCATAAATGAGGTTCAATCTGCTGCCGCCGTCTATGAGTACCTTGGTAAGACGAAATCCGTCCACTATTGGACTGAGGACCAATGCGGCTGGTGCTCGGGCTGTTCGGGATTTAGATTCATCACTGGTGTTAAAGGTGATAGCCGTGTCACTCCATGGGTTTATTGTTGCTACTTGGTAGACTTCGGCAAGGCTGCAGAGTGTCCTTTTCGCATATTATTTGATGCGTAAGTCTCGAAGACTGTTAATACCGTATTGGTGTCTCTGGGGTGGCTTTCTGTGGCCTCCGGAATTAGGAGATTTTCGCCAATTTTGGCCACCTGCCGGAGTATCCAACATGCTCTAAGGCTGTGAGTTGGTGTGGCGTCCTCTGTACTGTGAGTTTTACAGGGTCCATTGAGCCACCCTTCCAGTATGGTTCCATGCCCTGTAGAGGGTTTTTGCTTTTTAGTGCTTGACCCGGGTGACTGGTGATGATGCACCCTTTTATTTTGGACTGGGTTTGTATTCAAGGCCGGATTGTCCCAAAATTTTATTTCGGTTTTCCAGGCGCTTTCCATCGCACAGTACTTTCGTACAATGGACGCCAAGTCAGCGAAGCGTGTAATATCACGACGACTTATGGCGTTGAGTATTCCCTTGTCCGTGCAATTATTGCAGAAGATTGAGATTGCGTCTTCCTCGCGGCAGTCCCTTAGCCTGTTCTTAACCAGGAGGAATCTGGCCCAGTAATGATGTACTGTTTCATCGGGTTCTTGCCTCATTTTGGATAGATCGCTTGTGTTGGGGTGGGTGGGTGGAATTAAATCCGAAGCCTCACCCCATCTAAGGCCCAGAGGCCGAGGAATGTCTGAACTCGACAATTTGGATTCCTGGATGATGTCTAATGAATCCAGCCCGTCGCCTGACTCTAAGTTTAGGTTTTGAGTGATATCCTCCCCTCCGCGGGTATCCGGCTTGGAGGGATCGGGGATCCGGACATAGCGAGTCCTTAAGATAGATGAAGGGTCGCCGCACTGTCCCTCTACCACGGCAACATGATGGGTGACTTGGGGAGAGTTAATCTCTCTCAGATCGGTTTTAGGCCCAATCTGGTCGTAATCCGTAGCGACTCCCAGGGCGGCGAAGCGATCCAAGAGCTCATTTATGGAGGAAATCTCTATTGGAGCTAACTGCTCGGCGAGTTCCGAGTTGACATGAAGATTGTTTTCGATGGCTCGAGAGGTCATCATCGGCGCTGAAGCCGAATAGGCGGTCATAAGAAAGCCACCTAACCGGAGGGTTTGGCCGACAGCCAAAGCTCCCTTAGCAACGGTGCCGTCTTTAAAGACGAGGCGAGGCATCCTTCCTGATGGTGACGACACAGAGGAACTCTCAATGAAAGCACCAACTTTGGTGTCAAAACCGGCGGATCTCGGGTAGGGGGTCCCGAACTGTGCGTCTAGGCCGGATGGTAACAGGAGACAAGGGACACGAAGTTTTACCCAGGTTCGGGCCCTCTCGATGGAGGTAAAACCCTACGTCCTGCTTGATTAATATTGATGATATGGGTAGTACAAGAGTAGATCTACCACGAGATCGAGGAGGCTAAACCCTAGAAGCTAGCCTATGGTATGATTGTTGATGTGTATGTTCTCCTACGGACTAAAACCCTCCGGTTTATATAGACATCAGATAGGGTTAGGGTTACATAGAGTCGGTTACAATGGTAGGAGATCTTCATATCTGTATCGCCAAGCTTGCCTTCCACGCCAAGGAATGTCCCTTCCGGACGCGGGACAGAGTCTTCAATCTTGTATCTTCATAGTCCAGGAGTCCGGCTGAAGGTATAGTCCGGCTATCCGAACACCCCCTAATCCAAGACTCCCTCAGCGGCAATCGAGCCTGACGAAACCCTCTACGGCCTATTCGTCTGACTCCATCGAGACCGCATCCGAGTGCGATAGCAGCGATCCCGCGGTGGAAGTCTTGATGGTCAACGGACCACCCAGTCCTCCTAGCTTCCCCCGCAATGACGTTGGTGATGGCGGCGGCGATCCATCGCGTGTTCACGAAGAATACCGCCCCGAGCCCCTTTGTTCGCAGCGGAGGGAAGAGCTTCGCCGCCGCAATATGGATGCACTGCACACTCCTATTGTTGGAGAAACCCCCGAGGCCCGAGCCTTGGAGGAAGCGCGTCTGGCCAACTTGGCTGAGCGCACTCGACTGGAGAACCTGCAGCATGCACTCGATAAGCGTGCTCGGCAGCGGATCCCTGAATCCAGTCGACGGTAGCTTTTTCCGCCACAAACTCAGGTATACCGCATTCCGATTCAAAATCTCACAACTGCAGCCCGAATAGCAAAGTCAATCCAGCCTTCCCAATCGGAGGCTAGCAGAGGTTTGATGCAGATCGGGGCCTTGCTCCGAGAAGCTGGAGAGCAGAACACAGCAGTGTCTCAGTCGCGGAATAGGATTCATAGCAGGTCTGTGATGGCAGATACAATACAGTCGGCCCACAGCCCAAGATTTCCTCCGCGGCATGAAGGACGTGGGCATAGGTAAGACCAGTACAGAAACCATGAGCAATATGATCACCGCCTCAGCCATGATGACCATCGTCGAGTGCCCACACCTCCTCCGAGGAGTGGGTCATATGTGCCTAGGCGGCATGATGACAGACGCCCTCACAGCAGCGAGCGAAGAATACTAGTTGACCCAAGGGAGCCAGGCTTTGATGCGAGATCTATTCTCATTCAAGGTCTGGTCGACAAGAACAGAGCACACAGAGAAGGCCATGACAGAGATTATCCGACTGGCGGCAGAGTGCACATTTCAGGTCCCGAGTGTTTCAGCAGAGCTATTAGGGCCGCAGTGATTCCTCCCAATTTCAGGTTGGCGACTGGAGTCAGCAAGTTTACGGGTGAGTCTAAGTCCGACACTTGGCTTGAGGACTACCGAGTAGCTATACAGATTGGTGGTGGCAATGATGAAGTCGCCATGAAGCACCTTCCTCTGATGTTGGAAGGCTCGACCAGAGCATGGCTGAACCAGTTAGCACCTGGCAGTATATTCAGTTGGGAGGAACTAGCCCAAGTGTTTGTTAGGACTTTTGAAGGTACTTGCAAGCGACCAACGAGGTTGACTGAGTTGCATCATTGTGTGCAAAAGCCGAATGAAACCCTGAGAGACTATATCCAGAGATGGATCACGTTACACCATACAATGGAGAATGTGTTAGATCACCAAGTAGTTTGTGACTTCAAAGAAGGCGTTAAGTATCGGGAGTTGAATCTGAAATTCGGTCGGACAGGAGATATGTCCCTGACTCGGATGATGGAGATTGCCACCAAATACACTAACGACGAAGAAGAAGACCGACTCCGGAGTGGCAAGCACAAAACAGTCGCCTAGGACACCGGTGGAGGTACTTCCAATCGGAAACAAAAGCGTAAGGCCGAGCCAGCTGCTCCTGGTGAGGCTTTAGTTGTGGCTCAAGGAAAGTTCAAGGGGATGCCCAAAGGGCCCTGGAACCCCAAGAAAGTGAAAGATCAAGATGGAAATGATGTGTTGGATTTACCGTGCCACATTCACACCAAGAAAGATGAAGAGGGTAATCTGATTTATCCTAAGCACAACACTCGGCAGTGTCGACTCCTGATCCAGCAGTTTTGAGAGAAACAACCCAAGGAGAAGGAAAAAGAGTCGGACAAGGGTGAGGATAAGGAAGAGGATGATGATGGTTTTCCCAACGTCAATTCCACTCTGATGATTTTTGCTGATGTTGAGAGCAAAAGTCGATTAAAAGTTATCAATAGAAAAGTGAACATGGTTGCTTCGGCAACACCAAGTTATTTGAAGTGGTCCTAGACTGCCATCACGTTCGACCAGTCTAACCATCCAGCACGTATAGCCACCCCTGGGAGGCAAGCGTTGGTGGTCGACCCGGTTGTTGAAGGCACTCGACTGACTAAAGTGCTGATGGATGGTGGTAGCGGCCTGAATATCCTTTATGCTGAATCCTTGAAGGGAATGGGGATTCCGATGTCCAAGCTCAACGAAAGTAATATGACTTTCCATGGCGTTATACCTAGCAAGAAGGCTGAATCACTTGGCCAGATCACCCTTGATGTAGTTTTTGGTGATTCCAAGAATTACCGCAAGGAAAAGTTGACATTTGAAGTAGTGGATTTCCAGAGTGCTTATCATGCTATTCTGGGTAGGCCTGCCTATGCACGTTTCATGGCTCGACCGTGTTACGTGTACCTCAAATTGAAAATGCCTGGTCCTAGAGGAGTGATCACTATCACTGGCAATCGGCAGAAGGCAGAAGAGTTCTTCCAGAAGGGCTCAAAAATCACCGATGCACAAATGGTAGCTGTCGAAATGCAAGAATATTAGAAAAATGCAGATCCAAGTGATTTGCTGCGCTCCAAGAAGCCTGCCACAGATTCTGCATTTCAGTCGTCCGGTGAAACCAAGCTGATTCATATTCACCTGACCGATCCTAATGCTGCTCCTACTCATATCTCAACGTTGCTTAGCAAATAGGAAGAAGTGCTCATCTAGTTCCTCTGTGAGAACTGTGACATCTTTGCATTGAAACCTTCTGACATGCCGGGTGTACCCAGGGGACTGGCTGAGCATTGTTTGCGAGTCGACCCAAAAGTAAAACCAGTCAAGAAACATCTCCGACGGTCCGCCGTACAGAAGAGAAAAGCAATTGGTGAGAAATTGGTTCGACTCCTGGCAGCTGAGTTCATCCGAGAGATTTACCACTCCGAGTGGCTCGCCAATGTTGTTATGGTCCCCAAGAAGGACGGCTCACTTCGCATGTGCATTAACTTCAAGCATATCAATCGGGCCCGCCCAAAAGATCATTTTCCTCTCCCCCGCATCGACCAGATTGTTGACTCGACTACAGGGTGTGAGCGTTTGTCTTTTCTAGACGCATATTCCGGGTATCATCAGATCCGACCGTATGGACCCGATGAGATAAAAACAGCTTTCATCACACCATACAGGTGTTTTTGTTATGTCACCATGCCGTTCGGTCTCAAGGACGTTGGAGCTACATTCATAAGGATGATTCAGAAGTGTCTGCTCACTCAAATCAGTCGAAATGTGGAAACATACATGGATGACATTGTGGTCAAGTCGCGTAAAGGTTCCGACCTGCTGACTGACCTTGCTGAAACCTTTGCCAACCTGAGAAGATATGATATCAAGCTTAACCCATCAAAGTGCACATTCGGAGTTCCTGGCGGAAAGTTACTCGACTTCCTTGTTTCCGAACAAGGGATCGACCCGAACCCAGAGAAAGTTGGTGCCATACTCCGGATGAAGCGTCCTGTGCGTTTGCATGATGTCCAGAAGCTTACTGGTTGTTTGGCCGCCTTGAGTCGATTCATTTCTCGCCTCGGTGAAAAGGCATTGCCTCTTTACCGACTGATGAAGAAATCCGACAAGTTCGAGTGGACTCCTGAAGCTGATGCAGCATTTGCAGAACTCAAAGCCCTGCTGTCGACCCAACCGGTGCTCGCTGCCCCAATCAGTAAAGAGCCTTTACTGCTTTATATTGCAGCCACTTGACAAGTTGTCAGTACAGTACTCACGGTCGAGCGGGAAGAAGAAGGAAAAGCCTATAAAGTTCAGCGCCCAGTATACTATTTTTCCGAATTCTGACTCCATCCAAGCAAAGATATCCACATTATCAGAAGCTTGTTTATGGGATTTACATGACCACGAAGAAGGTTGCACATTATTTCTCTGATCACTCCATTACAGTCGTCAGCGACGCACCATTGTCATAAATTCTGAACAACAGAGATGCAACTGGTCAAGTGGCAAAGTGGGCGATTTAACTCCTCCCCTTGGATATCAAGTTTGAGGCAAAGAAAGCTATCAAGTCCCAGGTAATAGTAGATTTCCTCACCGAGTGGAGCGAATAGCAACTGCTGACTCAGATTCACTCGGACCATTGGACCATGTTCTTTTATGGATCTAAGATGCTGAATGGTTCTGGTGCTGGAGTAGTATTGGTATCCCCCCAAGGTGACAAGCTCCTATATGTTCTCCAGATTCATTTTGATTCGTCCAACAATGAAGCTGAATATGAGGCACTTTTGTATGGGTTGCGTACGGCCATTTCACTCTGCGTCCGTCGCCTCATGGTCTACGGCGACTCAGATTTGGTGCTGAATCAAGTAATGAAGGAGTGGGACGTCAGAAGCCCGGCTATGACTGGCTATTTTAATGAAGTGAGAAAGTTAGAGAAGAAGTTTGAGGGTTTAGAGCTCCATCACATACCCTGACTGAAAAATCAAGCAGCGGATGATTTGGCGAAGATAGGTTCCAAGAGAGAAGCCATTCCTAGTAATGTGTTTTTGGAACATATTCATACACCTTCAGTCCAGGAAGATCCTTTCACTGAAGAACCCCCACAACTAAAGAGCGCCACTGATCCGACTAAAGTCGAAGTCCCGGCCGTGGTCGACTTGATCATGGAGGTTTTGGTCATCACTCCCGATTGGATAGTGCAGTACATCGCTGAGGGACTCCTGGATTTGGGGATGTCCGGATAGCCAGACTATACCTTCGGCCGGACTCCTGGACCATGAAGATACAAGATTGAAGACTTCGTGCCGTGTCCGGAAGGGACTTTCCTTGGCGTGGAAGGCAAGCTTGGCGATACGGATATGTAGATCTCCTACCATTGTAACTGACTCTGTGTAACCCTAGCCCTCTCCGGTGTCTATATAAACCGGAGAGTTTTAGTCCGTAGGACGAACAAACAATCATACCATAGGCTAGCTTCTAGGGTTTAGCCTCTCCGATCTCGTGGTAGATCTACTCTTGTACTACCCATATCATCAATATTAATCAAGCATGACATAGGGTTTTACCTCCATCAAGAGGGCCCGAACCTGGGTAAAACATCGTGTCCCCTGCCTCCTGTTACCATCCGCCTAGACGCACAGTTCGGGACCCCCTACCGAGATCCGCCGGTTTTGACACCGACATTGGTGCTTTCATTGAGAGTTCCTCTGTGTCGTCACCTTTAGGCCTGATGGCTCCTCCGATCATCAACGACGATGCGATCCAGGGTGAGACTTTTCTCCCCGGACAGATCTTCGTATTTGGTGGCTTTGCACTGCTGGCCAATTCGCTTGGCCATCTGGAGCAGATCGAAAGCTACGCCCCTGGCCATCAGGTCAGATTTGGAAGTTTGAACTACACGGCCGACCTCCGCGGAGACATGATCTTCGACGGGTTCGAGCCACAGCCGAGCGTGCCGCACTTTCACGATGGGCATGATCTAGCTCTGCCGCCGAACAGTGCCCTGGAGGCTGCACCCACATCAGCTCCGACCCTTAATTCGGAGCCAACTGCGCCAATCGAGGATGGGTGGTTGGACACCGCCTCGGGGGCTGCAATCTCTACGGAGATCGAGCCGAACACCAGCCCTATTCTCTACGAAGCCCGTGACTCCAAGGAGCCAGCCTCCTCTCCAAACTCCGAGCCCTCCGCGCCCCTACCAATCGAACCCGATTGGGCGCTGATCATGGAGTTCACCGCCGCGGACATCTTTCAGCACTCGCCCTTCGGCGATATTCTGAATTCACTAAAGTATCTCTCTTTATCAGGAAAGCCCTGGCCGGACTATGATCAGCAAGGTTGGAATGTGGATGATGAAGAAATTCGAAGCCCACCCACCACCCACTTCGTAGCCACTGTCGATGATTTAACCGACATGCTTGACTTCAACTCCGAAGACATCGACGGTATGGACGCCGATGCAGGAGACGATCAAGAACCAGCGCCTATAGGGAACTGGAAAGTCACCTCGTCGTATGATATATACATGGTGGACACCCCAAAAGAAGACAATGGCGATGGAACAGCGGAGGATGAGCCCTCCAAGAAGCAGCCTAAGCGCCAGCGTCAGCGGCGCCGCTCTAAATCCCGCCAAAGCAAAAATGGTGATTCCGACACGGGAGATAATAACACCCCGGACAGTGCCGAAGACAACCACCTCCAGCAAGATTCAGCACAGGAGGATGGAGAAGCCAGCCCTCATGAGAGAGCGGCAGACAGAGAGGTCGAGGACGATAATTATATACCTCCCTCCGAAGACGAGGCAAGCCTCGACGATGACGAATTTGTCGTGCCAGAGGATCTCGTCGAACAAGAGCGTTTAAAACGCAGGCTTATGGCCACGGCGAGCAGCCTCAAGAAAAACAGCAACAGCTTAGAGCTGATCAAGATTTGCTAGCCGACAGATGGACTAAAGTCCTTGCGGCCGAAGAGTATGAACTTGAACGCCCCTCCAAGAGCTACACAAAGCGCATGTTGCTACCCCGACTAGAGGAGGAAGCACCTAAACCTACATCACCAGTGCATGATGCGGTCGACCGGCCACCACGTGGCCGCGACAGAGAAGCCTCTCGGTCCTCCACTGAAGCCGCACCCTGGCGCCGCTCAAAAAATACCAAGGCACGGGAAAATGCGCCAGACCTGCGAGATATATTGGAGGACAAGGCAAGGCAAACAAGATCGATCTACGGATCGCGTGGGCGCCCCACGACACAAGACGGTAATCGTCACTCCGGATACAGTCAATCCGGCCGGGCCGAACACAGTAGACAAAGCTCGTTTGAGCTGCGTCGTGATATAGCCCAATACAGAGGCGCCGCACACCCACTATGCTTCACAGATATCCCTGAGGGTTTCAAACCCGTGAACATCGAATCGTATGATGGCACAACAGATCCTGCGGTATGGATCCAGGATTATCTCCTTCATATCCACATGGCCCGCGGTGATGACCTACACGCCATAAAATACCTCCCACTCAAGCTTAAAGGACCAGCTCGGCATTGGCTTAACAACTTGCCAGCAGAATCAATTGGTTGTTGGGAGGACCTGGAAGCCGCATTCCTCGACAATTTCCAGGGCACTTATGTGCACCCACCAGACGCCGATGACCTTAGCCACATAATTCAGCAGCCAGAGGAATCGGCCAGACAATTCTGGACACGGTTCCTAACCAAGAAAAATCAAATCGTCGACTGTCCGGACGCAGAGGCCCTAGCAGCCTTCAAGCATAACATCCGCGACGAGTGGCTTGCACGGCACCTAGGACAGGAAAAGCCGAAATCTATGGCAGCCCTCACGACACTTATAACCCGCTTTTGCGCGGGAGAAGACAGCTGGCTAGCTCATAGCAGTGGCAGGTCGCGTCGCAACAAGCAAAAGCGCCGCATTAACGGCGACAATACTGAGGATACGGCAGTTAATGCCGGATTCAGAGGCTCTAAACCCGGTCAGCGGAAAAAGCCATTCAAAAGAAATACCCCGGGCCCGTCCAGTTTGGACCGAATACTCGACCGCTCATGCCAGATACATGGCACCCCCGAAAAACCAGCCAATCACACCAACAGGGGTTGTTGGGTGTTCAAGCAGGCAGGCAAGTTAAATGCCCAAAGCAGAGACAAGGGGTTGCATAGCGATGATGAGGAGGAGCCCCGGCCGCCGAATAATAGTGGACAGAAAGGTTTTCCCCCACAAGTGCGGACGGTGAACATGATATACGCAACCCACGTCCCCAAGAAGGAGCAGAAGTGTGCGCTAAGGGACGTATACGCGATGGAGCCAGTCGCCCCAAACTTCAACCCATGGTCTTCTTGCCCGATCACTTTTGATCGAAGGGACCACCCCACTAGCATCCGTCATGGAGGATTCGCCGCATTGGTTCTAGACCCAATTATTGACGGATTTCACCTCACTAGAGTCCTTATGGACGGCGGTAGCAGCCTGAACCTGCTTTACCAGGATACAATGCGGAAAATGGGTATCGATCCCTCGAGGATTAAACCCACTAAAACGACCTTTAAAGGCGTCATACCTGGTGTAGAGGGCAACTGTACAGGCTCAGTTACACTTGAAGTGGTCTTCGGATCTCCGGATAATTTCCGAAGCGAGGAGTTAATCTTCGACATAGTCCTGTTCCGCAGTGGCTATCATGCACTGCTCGGGCGAACCGCATTTGCCAAGTTCAATGCGGTGCCGCACTACGCATACCTCAAGCTCAAGATGCCAGGCCCTTGAGGCGTCATCACAGTCAATGGAAACACCGAACGCTCTCTATGAACGGAGGAGCATACGGCGGCTATCACAGCGGAAGTACAAAGCAGCCTCTCAAGGACATTCTCCAGTCCGTCCATTAAACGTCTGGACACCGTCAGGCGCGCCCGGAGTAACCTACAACAAGACCGTCTGGCACGTTCCGAGCAAGCGTAGCAATGCGGCCCCAACCCCAGCCCTCACGAACTTGCGAAACCAGTGTTGCATGTACATAACTACACTCTGGAAATACCATGGGCACAAGGGTAGGGGAACCATCACGGCACGCCCGAAACACGGCTTAAACCGCACTAGGGGCTGCCGATTTCTTAATTTTCTCTTATTTTTCAGGACTCCATTCTTCGGAAGGCTTGTCCGGTAGTACAATTGCTGCACAAACAATACAACCATGGAAGCAGAAAGCTACGCCGCACTATGGAACTCTAAGGTGGTCTCTATAACGAGCAATATACTTGTTTCACATAACATTCCGCAGCTTGCCCCTGGAAAGGACATGTTAAATAGTCTCATCTTTTTCTTATTGCAGTATTTGTATCGTTCTGCTTTGATCGCAGCTTTTTTAAATAAACAATGCATAGCTTCCGTCTATTATTGCATTACTCTTTTTTACGAATATATGTTCATTAATGACATGTTGCACCCATACACTTTGGTACGACCAATATGCCAGGGGCTTAAGTACCCCACAATACGGTGTGAGAAGTCCGAACACTTTCACAAGTGCGGCACCCCGAACTTATAGCATTATATGCATCGGCTCCGAATCATGTCTTGGGTCAATAGTTGGGTTTGCCCGGCTCCTATGTTTTGGTACCTTACGTTCCGTTATATCGGCTAAGGTAGCACTAGGAGAACTACTGTGATTGTGCCCCAGTTGAGCTGGGCTAAGCACCTCAGTAGAGAAAGCTAAAACTGACCGTCATGATGAGGCGAGAGCTGGTCGCTGTTCGAGAGGTTTTCGAGTCCCTAAAGACTTATGCCGCCTAGAGCAAGGAGTCGGCTTTGTCCGGCCTAGGCGTGGATAGCGCCCCGAACTCGGTCTTCCGAACACTAGGGGCTTCGCCGAAATTTAAAATTATAGAATTATATGGCTAAGTGAGAGTGTTCAAGCATTATAGTCCGATTGCCTGGTTCGTTGTGTTGAGCGCCTCCCTCGAAGGACCCAAGAATGGGAAAAAGAGCGCTCATGTTTATCCTGAACACCCCAGCACTCATGGCATGGGGGGCAGAAGCCGACGACTCGCCATCTCTCAAATTTGATGAACGGCCGCACAGAAGGTAATATTTAAATTCAAAAGCGTTGCTTAGCGCATATGAACAAGTTTTCAGCATACAGGATCACAAATGCGAGTTTACTCAAATATTGCATCTTTGGAGCATTCATCCGCTATAATGCGGGAACCCTTCAGGACGCCCTCATAATACGCTTCCGGGACGCGATGCTCCTTGCCCGGCGGCGGCCCGTCCTTCACCAGCTTCTCCGCATCCATCTTGCCCCGGTGCACTTTAGCACGGGCAAGCGCCCTACGAGCACCTTCGATGCAGACGAAGCGCTTGATTACTTCAAGCCGTGGACATGCATCCACCAGCCGCCTCACCAGCCTGAAGTAGCTCCCAGGCAGAGCCTCTCCAGGCCAAAGCCGAACGATGAGGCCCTTTATGGCCTGTTCGGCCACCTTGTGGAGCTCGACCATTTGCTTCAGCTGGTCGCTCAAAGGCACCAGGTGTCCGGCCTCAGCATACTGAGACAAGAACACCTTCTCCGTCGAGCTCCCCTCCTCGGCTCGGTAGTAGGCGGCGGCATCAGACGCACTACGGGGCAAATCTATGAATGCTCCTGGAGAGCTCCGGACTCGGGTAAGTAACAAGTAATTCACTTTCACGTGCTTGCTTTGCATAATGAATGCCTTACCCGCCGCTATCTTCTTCATATCTCCAATTTCTTGGAGGGCTTTCTGGGCTTCGGCCTTGGCAGACTTCACGCTTTCGAGGGCTACCGCAAGCTCGGACGCTTGCGTCTTCGAGTCAAGATCCAAACTCTCGTGTTTTTTCACAAGAGCCTAGAGCTCTTTCTGCACCTCCTCCACCCGCGCCTCCTGCTTCCCTCTCTCCGTGCACTCCGCGGCCGCTCTATTTTCGGCCTCGGATAGCGCTTTCTTAAGGGTTGCCACCTCGGTCGTGGCCTCTATAATAGCACGTTGATCCTGTCATTTTTTGCAACCACATCTTCTCTATATACTTGCGCAAGGTATTACTTACCTTCCTTCTCCTCGAGTTGCCTCTTGGCATGGCCGAGCTCGTTCTCGGACCGCGCGAGGTTTTTCTTCAGCGTATCCACCTCCACAGTCAGTGCCGAACAGAGCATATTGACTTGATTATGTTAGACTCCTGCGAATGTTATTAGATCCTCTATTTGGCTTTTCTTTTCGAACGCCGAACAGAGCATCGGGGGCTACTGTCTATGTGGTAATATTTTTACATATTCTTTACTTACCTCAAAGCCTGTTAGAAGGCTGGCACAGGCTTCAGTCAGTCCCTCTTGGCGGACTGAACCTTCTAGATCACCGCACTCATAACAGTGCGGTGCTCCTCATTGATGGAGGCGCCGTTAAGCACCTCCAACAAATTGTCCGGTGCCTCCGGTTGGACGGAGGTCGCCGGCTCGGTAGGCTTGCTCCTCTTGGAAGGAGGCTGCCTACCGGAGTCCGAAACCTTTGAAGGTTCCGGCGTGGTGTCCGGCTCAAGGCCGGACTTGGAGCCCTTGGGGGTTCTATCCCCTTTACGCCTGGAGTCCGGGAGGTCGCCTTGCGGCGCCTCCAGTACCACCTCCTCCTGGCTTGGAACCTGTTGGGACGCCACCGCGGCGTCGTCCGTAGGATGGGGGAGGTAGCCGTCGGAAGCGAATTCACATCCGACGAATCCAGGGAACCGCTCGACGACATGTCAAGCCGGTCTTTGGGTGGACTGCATAAACATGTTCGACGTAAGGAAAAGCTGTGCAATGGGGGAATACTATGAATCACTCTGGTATCCGGATACTTACAATCTTGCCAGGGGCTTGGCCCTGTGCGGCCACTCCTCTTCGCCGTCGTCAGTGTTGGTGGAGTAGTCCGGAGGAGGGGTCTTCCCCTTCTTGGACCCTTCAGCCTCCCCAGTTGGGGCGGCCTTCCTTTTCTTCCGTCCCCCCGCTGGAGGAGGAGAGGTCTCTTCTTCCTCCTCCTCGTGTTCATGGGAGGAGTGCGCCTTGGAGTCGTCGGATGATGAATCCGACACCTCCTGGCGCCGGGCACTCTTTCGAGTCCCCGTGGCCTTCTTCTTGGCCTTCTTCTCCGGCACCACATAGGGTGCCGGAACCAGCAGCTTCGCCAAGCGAGCGTCTGCTGGGCCTTCGGGCGAAGAAGCCGGATAGTTGACCTGTCCAGACATCTCCTACCAATCCTGTCAAAGGTAAGGGAGCTTAGATCCTACATGGAGTCAAACTATGAAAAACTAATACCCTGTAAAAGGTAAAAACAGCTTACCTCACGAGCGTGACGCTGCGTGCTGAATCCGCGATCCTCGGTAGCGAATGCGGGGGCCTCGGCGCCCTTGAAAAGCACCTTCCAGGCATCTTCGTATGTCGTGTCGAAGAGCCTGCTCAGAGTTCGGTGCCGCGCCGGGTCGAACTCCCACAGGTGGAAAGCCCGTTGTTGACATGGGAGGATCCGGCGGATGAGCATAACCTGGACTACGTTGACAAGTTTGAGCTTCTTGTCCACCAGGGTTTGGACGCATGTTTGGAGTCCGGTCAGCTCTCCTTTTTTACCCCACCACAGGCCCGTCTCTTTCCAGGAGGTGAGCCGCGTAGGGGGTCCGGATCAGAACTCGGGGGTTGCGACCCATTCAGGGTCGCGCGGCTCGGTGATGTAAAACCACCCCGATTGCCACCCCTTTAGGGACTCCATGAAGGAGCTCTCGAGCCATAGGACATTGGGCATCTTGCCCACCATGGCGCCTCTGCACTCCGCCTGGGTGCCGCGCACCACCTTCGGCTTGACATTGAAAGTCTTGAGCCATAGGCCGAAATGGGAGCGGATGCAGAAGAAAGCCTCGCACACGACGATAAACTCCAAGATGTTGAGGACAAAGTTCGGGGCCAGATCATGGAAACCCAGGCCATAGTAGAACATGAGCCCCCGGACAAATGGGTGGAGAGGGAAACCCAGTCCGCGAAGGAAATGGGGGACGGACACCACCCTCTCATGGGGCATAGGGGTGGGGATGAGCTGCCCCTCTTCGGGAAGCCGGTGCGCAATGTCGTTAGACAAGTATCCGGCCTTCCTCAGTTTTTTGATGTCTCCCTCCGTAACGGAGGAGACCATCCACTTGCCTCCTACTCCGGACATGGCTGGAGAAGGTTCAGGTGGGGTGTGCGGACTTGGGCGCTGGAGCTCGAGTGCGCAGAAATGGATAGGCAAAGGAGGAAGAATGCGTGGATGAAAAGGTGGATCCTTATCCCCTTATATGGGTGGACGTGACTATGTGTCCCCACCAGCCTGGTAAAACTCGCTTATCTCCCAAGCGCCGTAATCAATGGCGCGGATTGGGTTACACACGCCCGTATTGATGAGAATCCCGGAATAAGGGGACACGATCTCTGCTTTGACAAGACGTGCCATGGAAACCGCCTCGCTAAACGCGCTGAGGTGGGACAGTAAAACGATTCGAATAAAGACTTGGCCATGGTGTGATGTCACGCTACGAAATACGTTAGCAGATTAGATTTGTGTAAATATTATTCTCTCTATGGCAGTATGTGGAAATTTATTTTGCAGAGCCGGACACTACCTTTGTGTTCAAAATCTTCTATGAAGTACTTCGAGGAGGAACCTGCCTTGCAATGCCGAAGACAATCTGCACGCCGGACTTGTTGTCATTGAAGCCTGGTTCAGGGGCTACTGAGGGAGTCCTGGATTAGGGGGTGTCCGAATAGCCGGACTATACCTTCGGCCGGACTCCTGGACCATGAAGATACAAGATTGAAGACTTCGTCCCGTGTCCGGAAGGGACTTTCCTTGGCGTGGAAGGCAAGCTTGGCGATACGGATATGTAGATCTCCTACCATTGTAACCGACTCTGTGTAACCCTAGCCCTCTCCGGTGTCCATATAAACAGGAGAGTTTTAGTCCGTAGGACGAACAAACAATCATACCATAGGCTAGCTTCTAGGGTTTAGCCTCTCCGATCTCGTGGTAGATCTACTCTTGTACTACCCATATCATCAATATTAATCAAGCAGGACGTAGGGTTTTACCTCCATCAAGAGGGCCCGAACCTGGGTAAAACATCGTGTCCCATGCCTCCTGTTACCATCCGCCTAGATGAACAGTTTGGGACCCCCTACCCGAGATCCGCCGGTTTTGACACCGACAATCGCGTACATCCTTAGGAAGGAACTCCTAGAGGACGAAGAAGAGGCCCGACAGATCGTCCGCCAATCCAAAGCTTTTACTGTGATAAGAGGGCAGCTGTTCAGAGAAAGTGTAACTGGAGTCAGCCAAAAATGCATAACACCAGAAGAAGGTCGAGTGATCCTTAACGACATCCACTCGGGGACCTATGGTCACCATGCATCCTCTCGGACCATTGTGGCCAAAGCATACCGAGCGGGATTTTATTGGCCACAGGCAAACGAGATGGCACAAGAAATAGTCGACAGATGTGAAGGTTGCCAGTTTTACTCCAACATGTCTCACAAGCCTGCGTCAGCCCTGAAGACCATTCCACTCGTATGGCCCTTCGTTGTTTGGGGTTTGGACATGGTTGGACCTCTGAGAATGGGTAGGAGCGGTTTCACTCATGTACTCGTGGTAGTCGACAAGTTCACCAAATGGATTGAAGCCAAACCTATCAAAATTCTTGAAGCTAGTACTGCGGTCAGTTTCATCAGAGAGTTAACATTCAGATATGATGTTCCGCACAACATCATCACTGACAATGGGTCAAACTTCGATTCTGATGAGTTCAGAGCCTTCTACGCTTCCCAAGGCACTCGAGTCGATTATGCTTCAGTCGCCCATTCCGAGTCGAATGGACAAGCTGAAAGAGAAAACGGATTGATTCTCAAAGGACTAAAACCCCGACTGATGCGTGATCTCAAGCACGTGGCAGGCGCCTGGGTCGATGAACTTCCATCTGTGCTTTGGGGTTTGAGGACAACTCCTAATCGCTCGACTGGCCGAACTCCATTCTTCTTGGTCTATGGAGCTGAAGTTGTACTTCCGAGTGACTTGCTTCACAATGTACCCAGAGTCGAGCTTTTCTCAGAAGATGAAGCAGAACAGGCTCGGCAAGACGCAGTTGATCTCCAGGAAGAGGAAAGAGAGGTCGATTCCACGCCAGAAATGTGAGGGGTCGAGCATTTCAAGAAGGAGACTTGGTTCTTCGAGTGGATCAGCAGAAACGACACAACCTCGCCCCTACTTGGGAAGGCCCCTTCATTATCACCAGAGTGATCCACAACGGAGCATACTAATTATACAATGTTGAGCACAAGAAAGACGAGGCACGCGCTTGGAATGCGGAGCTACTCCGCCCCTTTTACACTTAAGAATTCAGACCGTTGAGATGTAGTAAGAAATACCCTTTAGTTTGATTATCAAAGACACAGTTTTACAGTCTCTTAAATGATTACTGTTCCTTTTTTATATGTTCTAAGTCCCCCAGTGGGTGCCTTAGATGCGAATCCGTTTCGCCTAAGTTTTAAAAAAATCCTACCGAGTGTTGAGCAAGCCTCTCACTCGGAGGCTTAGCTGTGAATCCGTTTCACCTAAGTTTGAAAAATCCTATGATGTCTACTACACAACCTTCTTCTTGTAGACGTTGTTGGGCCTCCAAGTGCAGAGGTTTGTAGAACAATGGCAAATTTCCCTCAAGTGGATGACCTAAGGTTTATCAATCCGAAGGAGGCGTAGGATGAAGATGGTCTCTCTCAAGCAACCCTGCAACCAAATAACAAAGAGTCTCTTGTGTCCCCAACACACCCAATACAATGGTAAATTGTGTAGGTGCACTAGTTCGGCAAAGAGATGGTGATACAAGTGGTATATGGATGGTAGATAAAGGTTTTTGTAATATGAAAATATAAAAACAACAAGGTAACTAATGATAAAAGTGAGCACAAACGGTATTGCAATGTGTTGAAACAAGGCCTGGGGGTTCATACTTGCACTAGTGGAAGTTCTCTCAACAATAATAACATAATTGGATCATATAACTATCCCTCAACCTACAACAAATAGTCACTCCAAAGTCACTAATAGCGGAGAACAAACGAAGAGATTATGGTAGGGTATGAAATCACCTCAAAGTTATCCTTTCTGATCGATCTATTCAAGAGTCTGTAGTAAAATAACATGAAGCTATTCTTCCCGTTCAATCTATCATAGAGTTCGTACTAGAATAACACCTTAAGACACAAATCAACCAAAACCCTAATGTCACCTAGATACTCCAATGTCACCTCAAGTATCTGTGGGTATGATTATACGATATGTATCACACAATCTCAGATTCATCTATTCAAACCAACACAAAATACATCAAAGAGTGCCCCAAAGTTTCTACCGGAGAGTCAAGACGAAAATGTGTGCCAACCCCTATGCATAAGTTCACGGAACACGCAAGTTGATCACCAAAACATACATCAAGTGGATCACGTGATATCCCATTGTCACCATAGATAAGCACACGCAAGACATACATCAAGTGGATCACGTGATATCCCATTGTCACCATAGATAAGCACACGCAAGACATACATCAAGTGTTCTCAAATCCTTAAAGACTCAATCTGATAAGATAACTTCAAAGGGAAAATTCAATCCATTACAAGAGAGTAGAGGGGGAGAAACATCATAAGATCCAACTATAATAGCAAAGCTCGTGATACATCAAGATCGTGCCACTTCAAGAACACGAGAGAGAGAGAGGGAGAGAGAGAGATCAAACACATAGCTACTGGTACATACCCTCAGCCCCGAGGGAGAACTACTCCCTCCTCATCATGGAGAGCACCGGGATGATGAAGATGGCCACCGGAGAGGGATTCCCCCCTCCGGCAGGGTGCCGGAACGGGTCTAGATTGGTTTTTGGTGGCTACAGAGGCTTCTGGAGGTATATATGGGTATATGGGTATATATAGGAGGAAGAAGTACGTCGGTGGATCTTCGGGCTGTCCACGAGGCAGGGGGCGCGCCCAGGGGGGTGGGCGTGCCCCCCACCCTCGTGGGCAGCCCGGGAGTCTCCTGGTCCATCTCCGATACTCCATGGGCTTCTTCTGGTCCAAAAATAAGTTCCGTGAAGTTTCAGGTCAATTGGACTCCGTTTGATTTTCCTTTTCTGCGATACTCTAAAACAAGGAAAAACAGAAACTGGCACTGGGCTCTAGGTTAATAGGTTAGTCCCAAAAATCATATAGAATAGCATATAAATGCATATAAAACATCCAAGGTTGATAATATAATAGCATGGAACAATAAAAAATTATAGATAAGTTGGAGATGTATCAGCATCCCAAGCTTAATTCCTGCTCGTCCTCAAGTAGGTTAATTATAAAAACAGAATTTTTGATGTGGAATGCTACCTAACATATTTATCCATGTAATTTTCTTTATTGTGGCAAGAATATTCAGATCCATAAGATTCAAGACAAAAGTCTAATATTGACATAAAAATAATAATACTTCAAGCATACTAACAAAGCAATTATGTCTTCTCAAAATAACATGGCCAAAGAAAGCTATCCCTACAAAATCATATAGTCTAGCTGTGCTCCATCTTCACCACACAAAATATTTAAATCATGCACAACCCCGATGACAAGCCAAGCAATTGTTTCATACTTTTGGTGTTCTCAAACCTTTTCAATCTTCACGCAATACATGAGCGGGAGCCATGGACATAGCACTATATGTGGAATAGAATGGTGGTTGTGGAGAAGACAAAAAGGGAGAATATAGTCTCACATCAACTAGGCATATCAACGGGCTATGGAGATGCCCATTAATAGATATCAATGTGAGTGAGTAGGGATTGCCATGCAACGAATGCACTAGAACTATAAATGTATGAAAGCTCAACAAAAGAAACTAAGTGGGTGTGCATCCAACTTGCTTTCTCACGAAGACCTAGGCCATTGAGGAGGCCCATTATTGGAATATGCAAGCCAAGTTCTATAATGAAAAGTTACCACTAGTATACGAAAGTGAAAAAACAAGAGACTCTCTATTATAAAGATCATGGTGCTACTCTGAAGCACAAGTGTGGAAAAAGGATAGTAGCATTGCCCTTTTTTCTTTTTTCATTTCCCTTTTTATTCTTTTTTGGGCCTACCCTTTTTTGGCCTTTCTCTTTTTTCTGGGACAATGCTCTATTATTGGTGATCATCACACTTCTATTTATTTACAACTCAATGATTACAACTCAATACTTAGAACAAAATATGACTCTATGTGAATGCCTCTGGCGGTGTACCGGGATGTGCAATGAATCAAGAGTGGCATGTATGGAAGAATTATGAACGGTGGCTTTGCCACAAATACGATGTCAACTACATGATCATGCAAAGCAATATGACAATCATGGAGCGTTTCATAATAAATGGAACGGTGGTAAGTTGCATGGCAATATATCTTGAAATGGCTATGGAAATGCCATGATAGGTAGGTATGGTGGCTGTTTTGAGGAAGGTATATGGTGGGTGTATCATACCGGCGAAAGGTGCGCGGTATTAGAGAGGCTAGCAACGGTGGAAGGGTGAGAGTGCATATAATCCATGGACTCAACATTAGTCATAAAGAACTCACATACTGATTGCAAAAATCTATTAGTTATTGAAGCAAAGTACTATGCGCATGCTCCTAGGGGGATAGATTGCTAGGAAAAGACCATCGCTCGTCCCCGACCGCCACTCATAAGGAAGACAATCAATAAATAAATCATGCTCTGACTTCGTCACATAACGGTTCACCATACGTGCATGCTACGGGAATCACAAACTTCAACACAAGTATTTCTGAAATTCACAACTACTCAACAAGCACAACTTTAATATCACTATCTCCATATCTCAAAACAATAATCAAGTATCAAACTTCTCATAGTATTCAATGCAGTTTACATGAAAGTTTTTATTATATCCCTCTTGGATGCCCATCGTATTAGGACTAATTTCATAACCAAAGAAAATTACCATGCTGTTCTAAAGACTCTCAAAATAATATAAATGAAGCACGAGAGTTCAACTATTTCTTCAAAATAAAACCACCGCCGTGCTCCAAAAAGATACAAGTGAAGCACTAGAGCAAATGACAAACTACTCCAAAAGATACAAGTGAAGATCAATGAGTAGTTGAATAATTATGTAACTATATGAAGACTCTCTAACATTTAAGAATTTCATATCTTGGTATTTTATTCATACAGCAAGAAAATAAAAATAAAATAAAATGATGCTCCAAGCAAAACACATATCATGTGGTGAATAAAAATATAGCTCCAAGTAAAGTTACCGATGAACAAAGACGAAAGAGGGGATGCCATCCGGGGCATCCCCAAGCTCAGGCTTTTGGTTGTCCTTGAATATTACCTTGGGGTGCCTTGGGAATCCCCAATCTTAGGCTCTTGCCACTCCTTATTCCATAGTCCATCCAATCTTTACCCAAAACTTGAAAACTTCACAACACAAAACTTAAAAGAAAATCTTCATGAGCTCCGTTAGCAAAAGAAAACAAACCACCACTTCAAGGTACTGTAATGAACTCATTCTTTATTTATATTGGTGTTAAAACTACTGTATTCCAACTTCCCTATGGTTTATAAACTCTTTTACTAGCCATAGATTCATTAAAATAAGCAAACAACACACGAAAAACAGAATCTGTCAAAAACAGAACAGTCTGTAGTAATCTATAACTAACGCAAACTACTGGAACCCCAAAAATTCTAAAATAAATTTATGGAAGTGAGGAATTTATCTGTTAATCATCTGAAAAAATAATTAACTAAATAGCACTCTCCAATAAAAAAGCCAGCAATTCTCGTGAGCGCTAAAGTTTCTGTTTTTTACAGCAAGATCAACAAGACTTTCCCCAAGTCTTCCCAACGGTTCTACTTGGCACAAACACTAATTAAAACATAAAAAACTCAATCATAACAGAGGCTAGATAAATTTTCTATTGCTGAACATGAGCAAAAGTTAAATAACAAAAATAAAATTGGGTTGCCTCCCAACAAGCGCTATCGTTTAAAGCCCCTAGCTAGGCATGATGATTTCAATGATGCTCACATAAAAGATAAGAATTGTAACATAAAGAGAGAATCATGAAGAATATGACTAGCAAATTTAATTCTAACCCACTTCCTATGCATAGGGATTTTGTGAGCAAACAACTTATAGGAAGAATAATCAACTAGCATAGGAAGGCAAAACAAGCATAACTTCAAAACATTAAGCACATAGAAAGGAAACTTGATATTATTGCAATTCCTACAAGCATATGTTCCTCCCTCATAATAATTTTCAGTAGCATAATGAATGAATTCAACAATATAACCAGCACCTAAAGCATTCTTTTCATGATCTACAAGCATTAAATTTTTATTACTCTCCACATAAGCAAAGTTCTTGTCATTCGGAATAGTGGGAGTATCATAAGAGACTCGAATACTATAAATTGTTTCCACATTAAAAGAGTAATGTTCAGAAAAAGGGTAATCATAGTCATGACAATTTTTATAAATATAATCATCACTACTTTTTATAGCATATGTATCATCACAATAATTATCATAAGTAGCAACTTTGTTCTCATCATAATCGATTGAAACCTCTTCCAAGATAGTGGAATCATCACTAAATATAGTCATGACCTCTCCAAATCCACTTTCATAATTATCATAATAAGATTCAACATCCTCCAAAATAGTGGGATCATTACTTCCTAAAGTTGACACTCTTCCAAACCCACTTTCATCAATATAATCATCATAAGTAGGAGGCATGCTATCATCATTATAAATTTGCATATCAAAACTTGGGAGAATAAAAATATCATCTTCATTAAACGTAGCTTCCCCAAGCTTGGGACTAACATTAATTGCAGCAAATATATTCTCAAAAACATCATCTTCATCAAACATAGCACCCCAAGCTTGGGACTTTTTATATCATAAGCATAATCACTTTCATCATTAATAGTATGGATATCACCAACAGTGTAGCAATTATCATCATCACAAGGAGTAATAGGAGCAACATCATTTGGGAGAGATACCTTTTTACCTTTGCTTCTCCGTCTTTTATTTTTCTTCTTCACATCATGTGTGGGTTCAACCCTCTTTATGGAACTCCTTATTAATGAGATTGGTTGAATAGAAGGCTCCTCCTCGTTACGTGATTCATCATAAGAAATAATAGGAGGATATTGGGAAGTCTCTTCCCTTTCATTAGTATTCTCTTCATATTCTATTTCTTTTCTTTTCTTTATGTAATTGGCAATATAAGGATTTTCAATACAATTCACCGCACAATACATATAAATTTCCTCTAAATCAATATCGAGGAATTTCTTGAGGTTATATTCTGGAATAATCCTAGTTTGACGTTTCATTTCTTCATAACCCAAAAGCAAACTAAGTTCATTATAATGTGCAAGGGAAATCAATTCATCACAATTTTTGGACACGATTAAATCATGAAACAATTTGCATTTGATATTTAAATGACCATGTTCATTGCAAAGTTCACAAGTATGGCTAAGAAATTTTAAATTTTTAGCACTAACATTTAGCCTTTCTTGCAACCATTTGGTTTCTAAATGCTTATGCCTCTCGCAATATCTATCTTCCCTATTTGGTGTGTACTTGCAAACCTAATGCACTCCACAAAAATTGACATGTTTATAGGAGACATTTTCATCATAACTAGTGCAATCATCATTAGTACTATGGATATTCGAGGAGTTCATACTAACAACATTGCAATCATGCTCATCATCCAAAGATTTAGTGCCAAACATTTTAATGCATTCTTCTTCTAACACTTTGGCACAATTTTCCTTTCCATCATACTCATGAAAGATATTAAAAAGATGAAGCGTATGAGGCAAACTCAATTCCATATTTTTTGTAGTTTTCTTTTATAAACTAAACTAGTGCTAAAACAAGAAACAAAAAGATTCGGTTGCAAGATCTAAAGATATACCTTCAAGCGCTAACCTCCCCGGCAACGGCGCCAGAAAAGAGCTTGATGTCTACTACACAACCTTCTTCTTGTAGACGTTGTTGGGCCTCCAAGTGCAGAGGTTTGTAGGACAGTAGCAAATTTCCCTCAAGTGGATGACCTAAGGTTTATCAATCCGTAGGAGGCCTAGGATGAAGATGGTATCTCTCAAGCAACCCTGCAACCAAATAACAAAGAGTCTCTTGTGTCGCCAACACACCCAATACAATGGTAAATTGTATAGGTGCACTAGTTCGGCGAAGAGATGGTGATACAAGTGGTATATGGATGGTAGATAAAGGTTTTTGCAATCTGAAAATATAAAAACAGCAAGGTAACTAATGATAAAAGTGAGCACAAAAGGTATTGCAACGTGTTGAAACAAGGCCTGGGGGTTCATACTTTCACTAGTGGAAGTTCTCTCAACAATAATAACATAATTGGATCATATAACTATCCCTCAACATGCAACAAATAGTCACTCCAAAGTCACTAATAGCGGAGAACAAACGAAGAGATTATGGTAGGGTACGAAATCACCTCAAAGTTATCCTTTCTGATCGATCTATTCAAGAGTCTGTAGTAAAATAACATGAAGCTATTCTTTCCATTCAATATATCATAGAGTTCGTACTAGAATAACACCTTAAGACACAAATCAACCAAAACCCTAATGTCACCTAGATACTCCAATGTCACCTCAAGTATCTGTGGGTATGATTATACGATATGCATCACACAATCTCAGATTCATCTATTCAAATCAACACAAAATACTTCAAAGAGTGCCCCAAAGTTTCTACCGGAGAGTCAAGACGAAAAAGTGTGCCAACCCCTATGCATAAGTTCACGGAACTCGCAAGTTGATCACCAAAACATACATCAAGTGGATCACATGATATCGCATTGTCACCATAGATAAGCACATGCAAGACATACATCAAGTGTTCTCAAATCCTTAAAGACTCAATCCGATAAGATAACTTCAAAGGGAAAACTCAATCCATTACAAGAGAGTAGAGGGGGAGAAACATCATAAGATCCAACTATAATAGCAAAGCTCGCGATACATCAAGATCATGCCACTTCAAGAACATGAGAGAGAGCGAGATCAAACACATAGCTACTGGTACATACGCTCAGCCCCGAGGGAGAACTACTCCCTCCTCGTCATGGAGAGCACTGGGATGATGAAGATGGCCGCCGGAGAGGGATTCCCCCCTCTGGCAGGGTGCCGAAACAGGTCTAGATTGGTTTTTGGTGGCTACGGAGGCTTTTGGAAGCGGAACTCCCGATCTATTGTGCTCCCTGAAGTTTTTAGGGTATATGGGTATATACAGGAGGAAGAAGTACGTTGGTGGATGTCTGGGCTGTCCACGAGGCAGGGGGCACGCCCAGGGGGGCGCACCGACCCTGGTGGGCAGCCCGGGACTCTCTTGGTCTATCAAGGATACTCCTTGGGCTTCTTCTGGTCCAAAAATAAGTTCCATGAAGTTTCAGGTCAATTGGGCTCCGTTTGCTGTGATACTCTAAAACAAGGAAAAAAACAGAAAACTGGCACTGGCCTCTAGGTTAATAGGTTAGTCCCAAAAATCATATAAAATAGCATATAAATGCATATAAAACATCCAAGGTTGATAATATAATAGCATGGAACAATAAAAAATTATAGATACGTTGGAGACGTATCATCCTACCGAGTGGTGAGAAAGCCTCCCACTCGGGGGCTTAGCTGCAGTCCAGTACTCGCCTAAGTTTGAAAAATCCTACCGAGTGGTGAGCAAGCCTCCCACTCGGGGGCTTAGCTACAGTCCAGTATTCGCCTTAGTTTGAAAAATCCTACCGAGTGGTGAGCAAGCCTCCCACTCGGGGTCTTAGCTATAGTCCAGTACTCGCCTAAGTTTGTAAAATCCTACTGAGTGGTGGGCAACCCTC
Organism: Triticum urartu; assembly: GCF_003073215.2. Taxonomy (NCBI): domain Eukaryota; kingdom Viridiplantae; phylum Streptophyta; class Magnoliopsida; order Poales; family Poaceae; genus Triticum; species Triticum urartu. Next base: position 521,901,311 of record NC_053026.1, read on the forward strand.
TCACTCGGGGGCTTAGCTGCAGTCCAGTACTCGCCTAAGTTTGAAAAATACTACCGAGTGGTGAGCAAGCCTCTCACTCGGAGGCTTAGCTTCCAGTACATTACTCGCCTAAGTTTGAAAATCCTACCGAGTGGTGAGCAAACCTCTCACTCGGGGGCTTAGCTGCCAGTCCAGTACTCGCCTAAGTTTGAAAAATCCTACCGAGTGGTGAGCAAGCCTCTCACTCGGGGGCTTAGCCGCAGTCCAGTAGTCTCCTAAGTTTGAAAAATCCTACCGAGTGGTGAGCAATCCTCTCACTCGGGGGCTTAGGTGCGGTCCAGTACTCGCCTACATTTAAAAAATCCTACCGAGTGGTGAGCAACCCTCTCACTCGGGGGCTTAGCTGCAGTCCAGTACTCGCCTAAGTTTGAAAATCCTATCGAGTGGTGAGCAACCCTCTCACTCGAAGGCTTAGCTGCAGTCCAGTACTCGGCTAAGTTTAAAAAATCCTACCGAGCGGTGAGCAATCCTCACACTCGGGGGCTTAGCTGCAGTCCAGTACTTGCCTAAGTTTGAAACGCATCCCTATCCACAAAGACGACGAGGTGTAGGTCGACTGCAACCTTCTCTTCGGAGCTGCGCCATGAATACAATGAGCGCTCCATCCTCATCCGCAAGGACGATGAGGTGCAAGTCGACTGCAACCTTCTCTTCAGAGCTACGCCACAAATACAACGTGTGCTCCATCCTCATCCGCAAGGACGATGAGGTGCAGGTCGACTACAACCTTCTCTTCGGAGCTGCGCCATAAATACAACATGTGCTCCATCCTAATATGCAAGGACAGCGAGGTGCAGGTCGACTGGGACATCCTCCTCGGAACTGCATCTCAAGTACAAAGACTATTCCAAGTGAAGAACAAGTTCCACTCGAAGGCAAACACAAGCACATTCAGAAGATAAACCAAGTTCAGATAAATCCTAAAGTTCCAGAACACAGATAAAAGTACTCGGGCATCAGGCTCGAAGGAGTTTAACGGTTACAAAATCACTCGGCATTCCGAGGCAAATTTAAGGCGAGATATAAAGTTTGTTTACTCCGCAGGAGGAGGGCAGGCTCGATGAGCTCGTCCAGATCCATTCCATCAGCGATCCGAGTGGCCGTAGTAATGAAGGTTTCCATGAAGGATTGGAAGTCATGCCTTTTTGTGTTGGCAACTTCGATCGCCGCCAGCTTCTCTTCTCGGGCTTTTTTGCAGTGGACCCGAACCAGCGACAGAGCCACGTCAGCACCACATCGGGTAGAAGACTTCTTCCATTCCTGCACTCGACCAGGAACCTCATTGAGTCCATCAGGGACTCGAGGTCATTTTGAAGCGTTTCCCTTGGCCAAAGTGATGTATCAATGCGCGACACCGCCACCTTCAGGAGAGCAAGATAGCTTGTAATGCTAGCAACACGAGATTCCAGTCGGAGCACGTTCATGGCAGCCTCATCGCCGACAGGAGAAAGGATGTGGTCCAAGCCTGTCTAGATCTGTCCAGTTTCTTCTTCAATGTTTTGGCAGAATTCTGCAGATTCCAGGAGTTAATGGGTCGACCGGTTCATGGTCACTTGCAAACAGTAAATCAGTCGGATAAAGAAAAGTACCTTCGAGCATAAGGAAGAGCTTCTTGGCGAGTGCTTTCAGATAAGCTTCCAGGTCATTTCTCCTACGAGACATGCTTTCTAGCTGCTCATTCAGAGTCACCTTATCTTTCTTCAGACGAGTCGCCTCTCGGTTGGACTCGGTAATAGATGCCTTCAGCTTGGTGATTTCCTCCTCTAGCGCACCGACCGAAGCCAGCTTTTTGTCAGCAAGTGCAGTCTTCTCCTGAGCCTCCTTTTGCGCAGTTGCAAGATAGAGGTCCTTCTTCGCCAGAGCCTGCCTCATTTTCTCTGCAAGATATACACGCGGGTCAGACAAAAGAACGAAGAGATAACTTGAAGGATGGTCAAAATAAACAGTCGATAGGTCGTTACCTTCCATACCAACCACTTCATCTTTAGCCTTTTTCAAGTTTTGATGGGCCAGATCCAAGTCAAGGTTGAGTTGTCTCTACTTTTCCTTGAATTCAGCAAACTTGGAGATAAGTGCACATGATTTCTACAATTAGAAAAAGACATGTCAATGGACAAGATCAAAGATCATTTACTTCCGAGTGAATAAAACTTTAAGACTACTGCAGAATCAAACATTCTACAGTAGTCTCAGGGACTACACCCAGTGGTTCAGATTTCACTCGACATGGTCCGCCCAGACCGAGTGGAAGAAAGAAAAAAAGAAAAAAGAAGAGAGAATAAGAGAGACATACTCAGACCCCAACCGACTGCCAGCAGTCGACTACGGTCTCGGGGACTACACCCAGTGGGTGCACTTAGCGTGCCCCATATTCCACTCTACATAGTCCGCCCAGACCGAGTGGAAGAGTGAAACAACAAAGTTGTCAAACACTTAGTGGGTGCGTAGATGCGAAGTGCAGAATAACAAGAAATTGCACGGAGGAAGTTTTTCGGGTAGCATATCCTAACAGAATAAACAACAAGATTAGAGTTCAGTCGGAAGCCAACTTGCCTAGACATTGGCTCGAAGGGCCGCGCTGGCGTCATAAGCAGCCTGACTATTTTTGTGCACCACCTTCACTCGCTCCATCATTATGCCAGCTTGGCGAATGGCTTCTACAGTGGCGTCTGCCTGGCTTTCTGGAACGTGATGAGTGGTGAAGAATGGGACTGATGGTGCAGATGTAGCAGCTTGAAGTTCTGAGGCATGAAGCTGGAAGGTTGAAGCAAACACTGGTACAGTCGACGATGTGGGGCGTTCACTCGATACTGGATCAGTGAAAGTAACAGAAGCCCGAGTCACATCTTCATGTTGTTGAATCGCTGGCTCTGCCGCCAGCACCGATTGGGATGTCTTGCCAGCAGATGCCTTCTTGTTCCTCCTGGGCCTCAGCGGCACGTCCTCGTCATCGTCTGGAAGTTCAATAACATTGGGAGGAGCTGCAAAAAGAATCAATCGCAATAATTTAATCGACCGATAAAACAGCCGAGTAACTGAAGACATGATTACGAGAGTTCTACCCGAGTTGGAAGTGACTGCATCTTCCATTTTTTTCATCTTCATACTTATGGTTGGAATTCCCGGAGGTAGCAGCACTGCAAATTTCAAGATTCAGTCGGTCATGTCTATCACGGTGGGTTGACCAAAACTCGGTTCGTACTAAACCAAGAAATCAGGTCCGAATATTAACCGGAAACAGTAGGAATGGCCACTTTGATCATGGGCAAGGCCTTCTACGGTTTTGATAGTGCCGCTTTAGGTTGTTTCGGTGCCTTCTCAGTCGGCGCTGGAGACGGCGCAGCTTTCGGTTGCTTCGGTGCCTTCTAAGTCGGCACTGGGGAAGACGTCCGAGGGCGCTTTGACGACTGCCCAGTCGGCACGGTCGCTTTGTCATGGATGCTTGCTGGGTCGTGAGTGTGCTTGGATCGCTTTTCCCTATGAGGAGGTGAGTCGACCTCTTCTTCATCACTCGGGTCATCACTCTCCTCGTCCTCCTCTTCGTCAGAGTGCCACTCGCCGCTCTCGCCTCCGCTCGCCTCCCCCTCCGGATCCTACTCCCGCTCCCCGTTGGGCATCAAGTAGATCTCAATAAGGGCCTAAAAGACAACAAGTGAAGAAAAAATTAGTCAGTTGACAACAAGTAGTTACATGATAAATCAAGAGAACACTCGACAATTTAGAGTTGAACGTTGTCTGGTTGACGTGAGTTGTCGAGTGGAGGGACTCTCTAGACCCCCTGGGGTTATCTTTGTTGCCAGTGATACCCCTCAGCCACTTCTCCATCGTATCCTTGTCGACCTCTTCTGGGTGGATCCGAGTGGAATCCTCAATGCCCGAATACATCCACATTGAATGGTCACGAGCTTGAAGCGGCTGAATGCGTCGCTTAAGGAAGACCTCCAACAGATCCATGCCAGTCATGCCATCAAGGACGAGTTGGACCAGCCGCTCGACCAGCACCTTCACCTCCGCTTTCTCCTTCGGGGTCACTTTCAAGGTGGAGGGCTTCTCGACTCGAGCCATGGAGAAGGGGGGGAGTCCGGTCGACTGACCTGGAGTCGGCTGGTCTTTGCAATAGAACTAGGTTGACTGCCACCCTCGGACTGACTCAGGAAGGATCATGGCCGGGAAAGTGCTTTTACCTCTCATTCCCAAGACCCCCACACATCTGGATCACGTGGGTCCTCTCATCACTCGGGTTGGCCTTCTTGAGCGACTGAGAATGACACGTAAAAATGTGCTTGAAGAGGCCCCAGTGTGGTATACAACCCAAGAAATTCTCGCACATGGACACGAAGGCAGCGAGGTATGATCTGTCTCCGTCGTATCTATAATTTTTTATTGTTCCATGCCAATATTCTACAACTTTCATATACTTTTGGCAACTTTTTATACTATTTTTGGGACTAACATATTGATCCAGTGCCCAGTTCCAGTTCCTGTTTGTTGCATGTTTTTTGTTTCGCAGAATATCCATTTCAAGCGGAGTCCAAACGGGATAAAAACTGACAGAGATTTTTTTGGAATATATATGATTTCTGGGAAGAAAAATCCACGCGAGACGGTGCCCGAGGGAGGCACGATGCAGGGGGCGCGCCCTCTGTTGGAAAAGGTAGTGCCTAGGAGGCACTTAGGCACACTTCGGCGCTAGGCGATGGTCAAACGCCTCACCTAGGGCATAAATGTGAGTCTAGGCAGTGCAAGCAAAAAATTGTCTACCCAAGCAAGAAATCATACCATACTGCACTGATATGCCAAACGGGTCATATTCCAATGGTAGTACCTAGTAGTTAGCTTATTTATATGCCATAAAATTAATACCAATACACATATATTAACCACAAATACACCCTCATAGTAAAAATTATATTACTGCCTGGGTCGTGCCTTGGGCGCTTAAGCACCGCCTAGGCACTAGGCGAAGGCCAACCTCCTCGCTTACGCCTATCGCTTTTTCCAACCTTGCGCGCCCCACCCCCTGGGCGCGCCCCTGACCCTCGTGGACACACCGTAAGGCAGTTGGTGTCCATCTTTCGCCGCAAGAAAGCTAATATCCGGATAGAGATCATGTTAAAATTTCAGCCCAGTCGGAGTTATGGATCTCTGGGAATGCAAGAAACGGTGAAAGGGTAGAATCTGGGAATGCAGAAACATAGAGAGACAGAGAGACAGATCCAATCTCGGAGGGGCTCTCGCCCCTCCCATGCCATGGAGACCAAGGACTAGAGGGGAAACCCTTCTCCCATCTAGGGAGGAGGTCAAGGAAGAAGAAGCAGGAGGGGCTCTCTCCCCCTCCCTTCCGGTGGCACCGGAGTGCCACCGGGGGCCATCATCATCACCGCAATCTTCACCAACAACTTCACCGCCATCATCAGCAACTCTTCCCCCCTCTATGCAGCGGTGTAACCCCTATTTTACCTGCTGTAATCCCTACTTAAACATGGTGCTCAACGCTATATATTATTTCCCAATGATGTATGGCTATCCTATGATGTTTGAGTAGATCCGTTTTGTCCTATGGATTAATTGATGATCGTGATTGGTTTGAGTTGCATGTTTTATTATTGGTGCTGTCTTATGGTGCTCTCCGTGTCACGCAAGAGTGAGGGATTCCCGCTGTAGGGTTTGCAATATGTTCATGATTTGCTTATGGTGGGTGGCGTGAGTGACAGAAGCACAGACCCGAGTAAGTAGGTTGTTTGCGTATGGGATAAAGAGGACTTGATACTTTAATGCTATGGTTGGGTTTTACCTTAATGATCTTTAGTAGTTGCAGATGCTTGCTAGAGTTCCAATCATAAGTGCATATGATCCAAGTAGAGAAAGTATGTTAGCTTATGCCTCTCCCTCAAATAAAATTGCAATAATGATTACCGGTCTAGTTATCGATTGCCTAGGGACAAATAACTTTCTCATAACAAAAATCTCTTTACTAAAACTAACTTAGTTGCGTCTTTACCTAAACAGCCCCTACTTTTTATTTACATAATATTTATTATCTTGCAAACCTATCCAACAACACCTACAAAGTACTTCCAGTTTCATACTTGTTCTAGGTAAAGCGAACGTCAAGCGTGCGTAGAGTTGTATTGGTGGTGATAGAACTTGAGGGAATATTTGTTCTACCTTTAGCTCCTCGTTGGGTTCGACACTCTTACTTATCGAAAGAGGCTACAATTGATCCTCTATACTTGTGGGTTATCAAGGTACATGATGGTGTTGGGGGAAAATTGGTGGATTTGTGCTCCAAAGAAGTTCAAGAAGCCTAAAAAGGATGGGGAGGCAAACAAAACCCGCGGTCAACATGGGTGGAGAGGAGAACGCACTCACCCTCCTACGGCTGCGGTTCAGTCTCGCCCCTTGGGAGCCGCGCCGATTCATGGGGGATCAGTCCCCCCTCAACCAGATCATCGATGTCGTCCTGACGAATCGTCAACTGAATCCAATCGCCCTGGATCCAGCCGCGCGGCAGGCCGGACCTCGACGAAGATCCACCCCGGCCGGACTTCTTCCCCTTCACCTTCACCGTCGCCTTCTTCGCACGCTCCAAGGCCACCATCTTCTCCTTCCCCATTGCAGCAGGCAGAGCTCGAACAGAGCGGCGGCGCCGGGAGCAGAGGTGGATGTGGCGGAGAAAATGGGGGAGAAAGAGGAAGAATGGGAAAGCACTATGAAAAAAACCCCGATCCGGCACCTTATATGAGGTCACTTCCGAGTGGCTGACCAGTGGGCCCAGGCGATCCTATCAAATCCCGCAACAGTCGTGCGTGCGATACATGGCAAAAAAGGTGGCGCAGTGATCAAGACGGCCCTGCCTAATGCAACCCGATTACTGCGGCCTCCTCCGCCCCGCGCGCTTCCCAAAATTCGAATCCCACAAGATCAGTGAGCAGCAGAGCAACCTGTCAGACGAAAGATTTTTCCCATATCAACACTCGAAGGTTAGTAGTAAAAGTTCACTTGACAAAACCAAGAATGGATCAAAGCGACTGCAAAATAAGTTGAAGTCGTCATGATTGCTCATTTGGTCCCAATAAGACGCTTCCGAAGCACGAAATTGAGTCGGAGGTGTTCTCAACTCCTTCTCCACTCGAACCCTGAACCATTCGGGGGCTAATGAGGAAGCTATGTACCTAGGGTAGGGTCATAGTCCTGACCTAGACACCCTCCCCTAGGACATCACCCTAAAACTAGAAGCATTCGAGAGATAGCATAATCCACTCGACCTCGAAGCATTCCACTCGGAAGAATCGAAGTCACTCGACCGCGACAACTACCACTCGACAGACAGAAGATCTAAAGTCACTCTGCACGGCAATGGCCGGACATTTACTTCATAGACTTAATATACATTTATGTCACTTTAATGCTAGCGTTACCAGTAACACCCCTGTTGATGTACCTTAAAACCCTTGTAATGTGGGCTGGCTGGGGTCTAGGCGCACTCTATATAAGCCACCCCCTCCACTAGAACAAGGGTTCGCACCCCCTGTAAACACACACATACATAATCCAGTCGACCGCCTCCAGGCACCGAGACATAGGGCTGTTACTTCCTCCACGAAGGGCCTGAACTCGTAAAACTCATGTGTACAACTTCGCCATAGCTTGGATCTTGCCTCCTCATACCTACCCCATTCTACTATCAGAATTAGATCCACGACATTCACCACCCTCCGATTTGTGCCTTCGAAGTTGTTGATTTTAATGGCACCGGAACGATAGACCTCCTCGATGACGTAAGGACCTTCCCATTTAGAGAGGAGTTTGCCTGCAAAACATCTTAAACGAGAGTTGTATAGAAATACACAATCACCTATATTAAACTCACGCTTTTGTATCCTTTTATCAAGCCATCTTTTAACTTTTTCTTTAAACAGTTTGGCATTCTCATAAGCCTGGGCTCTCCATTCATCAAGTGAGCTAATGTCAAAAAACCTCTTCTCACCGGCAAGTTTGAAATCATAATTGAGCTCTTTAATGGCCCAATATGCCTTATGTTCTAGTCAGAGGTAAGTGACATGCCTTTCCATAAACCATTTTATACAGAGACATACCCATAGGATTTTTATATGAAGTACTATAAGCCCATAATGCATCATCAAGTTTCTTGGACCAATTCTTTCTAGATCTATTAACAGTCTTTTGCAAAATTAATTTAAGCTCTCTATTTCTCAGTTCTACTTGACCACTAGACTGTGGATGATATGGAGATGCAATTCTATGATTAACATCATACTTAGCAAGCATTTTACCGAAAGCACCATGAATAAAATGTGAACCACCATCATTCATTAGATATCTAGGGACTCCAAACCTCAGAAACATAACTTCCTTAAGCATCTTAATAGAGGTGTTATAATCAGCACTACTAGTTGGAATAGCTTCTACCCACTTAGCAATGTAGTCAGCAGCAACTAAGATATGGGTATACCCATTAGAGGAAGGAAATGGTCCCATATAATCAAAGCCCCAAACATCAAATGGTTCAATAACAAGTGAATAATTCATAGGCATTTCTTGACGTATACTAATATTACCAATTCTTTGACATTCATCACAAGAAAAGACAAACTTACGGGCATCCTTGAAGAGAGTAGGCCAATAAAAACCGGATTGCAATACCTTATGTGCAGTTCTGTCTCCAGCATGGTATCCTCCATAAGCTTCGGAGTGACACTTGCGTAGGATCTGTTCCTGTTCATGCTCAGGTACACAACATCTAATAACACCATCTACTCCTTCTTTATAAAGGTGTGGGCCATCCCAAAAGTAATGTCTTCAATCATAGAAGAACTTTTTCTTTTGATGGTATGTGAAACTAGGTGGTATAAATTTACCAACAATGTAATTAGCATAATCAGCATACCATGGAGAAGTACGAGAAGCATTTATGACAGCTAATTGTTCATCAGGAAAGCTATCATCAATAGGTAGTGGGTCATCAAGAACATTCTCTAACCTAGACAAGTTGTCTACAACGGGGTTCTCATCTCCCTTTCTATCAATAATATGCAAATCAAATTCTTGTAGCAAGAGAACCCATCTAATAAGTCTAGGTTTAGCATCTTTCTTTTCCATAAGATATTTAATAGCAACATGATCAGTGTCAACAGTTACTTTAGAATCAACAATATAAGGTCTGAACTTATCACAAGCAAACACAACTGCTAAAAATTCTTTTTCAGTAGTAGCATAATTTCTTTGAGCACTATCTAGAGTTTTACTAGCATATTGGATAACATTTAATTCTTATCAACTCTTTGTCCTAGAACAGCCCCTACAGCATAAGCACTAGCATCACACATGATTTCAAATGGTAAATTCCAATCAGGAGGCTGAGCAATCGGTGCAGAAATCAAAGCTTTCTTAAGTATTTCAAATGCTTCTACACAATCATCATCGAAGACAAAAGGAACATCTTTTTGTAAAAGATTGGTTAGAGGCCTAGAAATTTTTGAGAAGTCCTTAATGAACCTCCTATAAAAACCGGCATGACCAAGGAAACTTCTTATACCTTTAATGTCCTTAGGACACAACGTCTTTTCAATGGCATCAACTTTAGCTTTATCAACTTTAATACCTCTTTCAGAAATTTTATGCCCCAAGACAATACCTTCATTAACCATAAAGTGGCACTTCTCCCGATTCAAAACAAGGTTAGTTTCTTCACATCTCTGCAAAACTCGATCAAGGTTGCTTAAGCAATCATCAAAAGAAGTCCCATAAACAGAGAAATCATCCATGAATAACTCAACAATATTTTCACAAAAGTCAGAGAATATAGCAGTCATACATCTTTGAAAAGTAGCAGGTGCATTACATAAACCAAAAGGCATACGTCTATAAGAAATGGTACCAAAAGGGCAAGTAAAAGTTGTCTTTTCTTGATCCTCTTTTGACACAGGTATTTGAGAGAAACCAGAATAACCATCTAGAAAGCAAAAATGTGTATGCTTGGATAATCTTTCTAGCATTTGATCAATAAAAGGTAAAGGGTAATGATCCTTTTTAGTAGCTTTATTTAATTTGCAGAAATCAATTACCATTCTATAACCTGTAACAATTCTTTGTGGGATCAATTCATCTTTATCATTAGGAACAACAGTAATACCTCCCTTCTTACGGACACAATGGACATGACTTACCCATTGACTATCAGCAACGGGATAAATTATACCTGCCTCTAGAAGCTTTAGTATTTCTTTTCTTACCACTTCTTTCATCTTAGGATTTAACCTTCCTTGGTGATCAACAACTGGCTTAGCGTCTTTCTCCAGTTTTATTTTGTGCTGGCACAGAGTGGGACTAATGCCCTTAAGATCATCAAGAGTATATCCAATAGCAGCATGGTGCTTCTTCAGAGTTTTCAATAATTTCTTTTCTTCATGCTCTGAAAGGTTTGCACTAATAATAACAGGATATATCTCTTTCTCATCAAGATAAGCATATTTATGAGTATCAGGTAAAGGTTTAAGCTCAAACACATGATCACCCTTAGGTGGAGGAGGTTCCCCTAAGATTTCAACAGGCAAGTTGTGCTTCAAAATAAGTCCCTGTTTAAATAATACTTCATCTATTTCCCTTCTTTCATTCATAAACATATCATTTTCATGGTTTAGCAAATATTGTTCTAAAAGATCATTAGGAGGCACAACAATAGAAGCAAGACCAATAATTTCATCTTTACTAGGCAATTCTTTATTATGGGGTTGTCTATGAAATTTAGCAAAATTAAACTCATGAGACATATCCCCTAAACCAACAGAAACAATATCCTTATTGCAGTCTATCTTAGCATTAACATTATTCAAGAAGGGTCTACCAAATATAATGGGACAAAAGTCATATTGTGGGGAACCAAGAACAATAAAATTAGCAGGATATTTAACTTTCCCACACAATACATCAACATCTCTAACAATCCCAACTGGTGAAACAATATCACTATTGGCAAGCTTAATTGTAACATCATCTATTCTATCTCAGCAGGTTCAATATCATGCATAATTTCTTTGTATAAGAATGAGGTGTTGCAGTTGCACTAGCACCCATATGAAATAAAGCCATGATAGCAATGATCTCCTATTTTAACGAAAATAACAGGCATGCCTACAACAGGTCTATGTTTATTTTTAGTTTCAGGTCTAGCAATTCTAGCAGATTCATTGCAGAAGTAAATGACATGCCCATCAATGTTATCGGCCAAGAGATCTTTAACCATATCAACACTAGGTTCAACTTTAATTTTCTCAGGGGGTTTGGGTGTCTTAATATTACTTTTGTTGACCACAGTTGAAGCTTTAGCATGATCCTTTATTCTAACAGGGAAAGGTGGTTTCTCAATATAAGCAGTAGGAACAACATCATCGTTATAAGTGATAGTCTTTTCTTCAACTTTAATAGGTGCAACCACTTTTACTTCAATGGGAGGATTATATTCAAACCACTTCTCCTTAGGGAGATCAACATGAGTAGCAAAGGATTCACAGAAAGAAGCTACTATCTCAGAGTCAAGTCCATATTTAGTGCTATATTCACGGAAAGCATCGGTATCCATAAAAGATTTAACACAATCAAACTTAGGTGTTATACCTGACTACTTACCTTCATCGAGGTCCCAATCTTCAGAGTTGCATTTAATTCTTTCCAATAAACCCCATTTTAATTCAATAGTCTTCATCATAAAAGATCCAGTACAAGAAGTATCGAGCATGGAGCGATTACTGAGAGAAAGCCGAGCATAATTTTTTGAATAATCATTTCTTTTGAGAGCTCATGATTGGGGCATGAATATAACATTGACTTAAGCCTCCCCCAAGCTTGAGCGATGCTTTCTCCTTCGCGAGGCCAAAAATTATATATATAATTACGATCACGATGAACAAGATGCATAGGATTAAACTTCTAATGAAATTCCAATTTCATTCGGTTGTAGTTCCATGATCCCATATCATCACATAGCCTAAACCATGTCAATGCCTCTCCCTTAAAAGATAAAGGGAAAACCTTCTTCTTGATAACATCCTCGGGCATGCCTGCAAGCTTAAATAATCCACAAAGTTCATCCACATAGATTAGGTGCAAATCAGGATGTAATGTTCCGTCACCTATGAAAGGATTAGCTAGCAGTTTCTCTATCATACCTGGAGGAATTTCAAAGTAAACATTTTCAGTTGGTTCAGTAGGTTGAGGAGCAACTATTTGCTCTACTGGTTGGGGTGAAGATACCCCGAACAATCCCCTTAAAGGATTATGTTTCATAGTAACGAGTGACAGTAAATTTCAGCACACTATATAAATATTTTCCTTACCAAATTCCACCTGCCAAAGGCGCTTCACTCCCCGACAACGGCGCCAGAAAAGAGTCTTGATGACCCACAAGTGTAGGGCATCTATCATAGCCTTTTCGATAAGTAAGAGTGTCAAACCCAACGAGGAGCAGAAGGAAATGATATGCGGTTTTCGGCAAGGTATTCTCTGCAAGCACTGAAATTATCGGTAACAGATAGTTTTGTGATAAGGTAATTTGTAACGGGTAGCAAGTAATAAAAGTAAATAAGGTGCAGCAAGATGGCCCAATCCTTTTTGTAGCAAAGGACAAGCCTGAACAAACTCTTATATAAAGGAAAGCGCTCCCGAGGACACAAGGGAATTATCGTCAAGCTAGTTTTCATCACGCTCATATGATTCGGGTTCGGTACTTTGATAATCTGATATGTGGGTGGACCGGTGCTTGGGTACTGTCCTTACTTGGACAAGCATCCCACTTATGATTAACCCCCATTGCAAGCATCCGAACTACAACAGAAGTATTAAAGTAAACCTAACCATAGCATGAAACATATGGCTCCAAATTAGCCCCTTACGAAGCAAAGCATAAATTAGGGTTTAAGCTTCTGTCACTCTAGCAACCCATCATCTACTTATCACTTCCCAATGCCTCCCTCTAGGCCCAAACAATGCTGAAGTGTCATGTAGTCGACGTTCACATGACACCACTAGAGGGATGACAACATACATCTCATCAAAATATCGAACGCATACCAAATTAACATGACTACTTATAGCAAGACTTCTCCCATGTCCTCAAGAAAAAACGTAACTACTCATAGAGCATATTCATGTTCATAATTAGAGGGGTATTAATATGCATAATGGATCTGAGCATATGATCTTCCACCAAGAAAACCAACTAGCATCTACTACAAGGAGTAATCAACACTACTAGCAACCCATAGGTACCAATCTGAGGTTTGGATACAAAGATTGGATACAAGAGATGAACTAGGGTTTGATATGCGATGGTGCTGGTGAAGATGTTGATGGAGATTGACCCCCTCCCAATGAGAGGATCATTGGCGATGACGATGGTGATGATTTCCCCCTCCCGAAGGGAAGTTTCCTCGGCAGAACAGCTCCAGCGGAGCCCTAGATTGGTTTCGCCAAGGTTCCGCCTCGTGGCAGTGGAGTTTCGTCCCGTGAGATAGCTTATGATTTTTTCCTCGTTGAAAGACTCCATATAGCCAAAGATGGGCATCAGAGGGCCACTAGGGAGCCCATGAGGCAGGGGCGCGCCTAGGGGGGTAGGGCACGCCCCCACCCTCATGGACGGTGGATGGCCCCCCTCTGGTACTTCTTTCGCCCAATACTTTTTATATATTCTGAAAATAATTCCCATGGAGTTTCAGGACTTTTGGAGATGTGCAGAATAGGTCTCTAATATTTGCTCCTTTTCCAGCCCAGAATTCCAGCTGCCGACATTCCCCCTCTTCATGTAAACCTTGCAAAATAAGGGAGAAAAGGCATAAGTATTGTGACATAATGTGTAATAACAGCCCATAATGCAATAAATATCGATATAAAAGCATGATGCAAAATGGACGTATCAGGGCCAGGTGCTGTGATTGCTGCTCTGCTCCCCGAAAGGATTAATGCCATCCGCGCTTAAACCAAACCATACGTTCCTTGGGTCAACTGCTGATACGTCTCCAATGTATCTATACTTTTTGATTGCTCCATGCTATATTATCTACTGTTTTGGACTTATTGGGCTTTATTTTCCACTTTTATATTATTTTTGGGACTAACCTATTAACCGGAGGCCCAGCCCAGAATTGCTGTTTTTTGCCTATTTCAGTGTTTCGGAGAAACAAAATATCAAACGGAGTCCCAACGGAATAAAATCTTCGAGAACGTGATTTTCTCACCGAACGTGATCCAGGAGACTTGGACCCTACTGCAACGGATCAAAGAGGAGGTCACGAGGGTGGGGGGTGCGCCCCCTCCTAGGGCGCGCCCCCTGCCTCGTGGGCCCCTCGGTGCTCCACCGACGTACTCCTTCCTCCTATATATACCTATGTACCCCCAAATGATCAGAACAGGAGCCAAAAACCTAATTCCACCGCCGCAACTTTCTGTATCCATGAGATCCCATCTTGGGGCCTGTTCCGGAGCTCAGCTGGAAGAGGGCCATCATCACGGAGGGCTTCTACATCATCCTAGCCCCTCTGATGAAGTGTGAGTAGTTTACCTCAGACCTTCGGGTCCATAGTTAGTAGGTAGATGGCTTCCTCTCTCCCTTTGAATCTCAATACAAAGTTCTCCCCTTCTCTTGTGGAGATCTATTCGATGTAATCTTCTTTTTGCGGTGTGTTTGTTGAGATTGATGAATTGTGGGTTTATGATCAAGTCTATCTATGAATAATATTTGAATCTTCTCTGAATTCTTTTATGTATGATTGGTTATCTTTGCAAGTCTCTTCGAATTATCCGTTTGGTTTGGCCAACTAGATTGGTAGTTCTTGCCATGGGAGAAGTGCTTAGCTTTGGGTTCGATCTTGCGGTGTCCTTTCCCAGTGACAGAAGGGGCAGCAAGGAACGTATTACATCGTTGCCATCGAGGATAACAAGATGGGGTTTATTTCATATTGCATGAATTTATCTCTATACATCATGTCATCTTGCTTAAGGCATACTCTGTTTTTAACTTAATACTCAAGATGCATGCTGGATAGCGGTTTGAGTGGAGTAATAGTAGTAGATGCAGAATTGTTTCGGTCTACTTGTCACGGACGTGATGCCTATATACATGATCATGCCTAGATATTCTCATAACTATGCTCAATTCTGTCAATTGCTCAACAGTAATTTGTTCTCTCACCGTAGAATACTTATGCTCTTGAGAGAAGCCACTAGTGAAACCTATGGCCCTCGGGTCTATCCTCATCATATCAATCTCCATTACTTTAATCTTGCTTTGCTTTTTTTACTTTGCTTTTACTTTTTACTTTGCATCTTTATACCAAAAATACCAAAAATATTATATCTATCAGATCTCACTCTCGTAAGTGACCGTGAAGGGATTGACAACCCCTAATCGCATTGGTTGCGAGTAGCTATTGTTTTGTGCAGGTATGATGGACTTGAGCGTGGCCTCCTACTGGATTGATACCTTGGTTCTCAAAAACTGAGGGAAATACTTATGCTACTCTGCTGCATCATCCCTTCCTCTTCGGGGAAAACCAACGCAAGCTCAAGACGTAGCAAGAAGGATTTCTGGCGCCGTTGCCGGGGAGTCTATGCAAAAAGTCAACATACCAAGTACACATCGCAATCCCTATCTCTCGCATTACATTATTTGCCATTTCCCTCTCGTTTTCCTCTCCCCGACTTCACCCTTGCTGTTTTATTCGCCCTCTCTCTCTATCCTCCCTCTCTGTTTGCCTCTTTGTTTGCTTGTGTGTTAGTTTGTTTGCTTGTTGTCATGGCTAGTCCTCTTTCTGCTCCTATGTCCCCCGAGTTTGAAGTCCTTCACTTCAAACAAAGGCCAGGAGAAAACTTAAAGGATGCTTGGTTTAGAATGATGGAATCTTATCGTAAATGCACCCTAGAAGTAAATTTCAGAATTTTGCTTCGCAACTTTTATTTGGGCTTAATATGTCTCATAGACAACTTTTGGATTGTGTTGCCAAAGGCAATTTTATTGAAATTGATCCCAGTATCGCGCATGAAATTATAGAAGGTATAGTAGGAACTTTACCTCAACAAAAGGGGCCCCATCATACCCAAGAGAAAACGCAAGTTTTTGAGAAAATTTGCGAAGTAACTAAGATTTTACAGAAATCTCTTGAACCTCTTAAGAGCGTTAGCGTAAATCTTCACCGCATGAATATGCTGATTACTCTTTGCAATAAGCGGTTGGATTCCTTAGATCTCAAGATCTCTGAATATGAAGGGAAACATAAAGAACCTCCCGGATTTGAGCATAACATCGCTCAAAGAATTAAGAATCAAGATGACAATACCTAGATCTATCCTCGCTTTTATGCCTAGCTAGTGGCGTTAAACGATAGCGCTTGTTGGGAGGCAACCCAATTTTATTTTTTATTCCTTGATTTTTTTTCTCCTGATTAGTAATAAACAAATTATCTAGCCTCTGTTTTGGTTGTGTTTTTTGTGTTTAATTAGTGTTTGTGCCAAGTAGAACCGTTGGGAAGACTTGGGGAAAGTCTTGTTGAACTTTCTGTAAAAAACAGAAACTTTAGCACTCACGAGAACTGCTGTCATTTTTATTTGAAGAGTGATATTTAGTTAATTATTTTAGAAGATGATTAATAGATAAATTCCTCACGTCCAGCTATTTATTTTAGAATTTTTGGGGTTCCAGATATTGCGCTAGCTATAGATTACTACAGACTGTTCTGTTTTTGACAGATTCTGTTTTTCATGTGTTGTTTGCTTATTTTCATGAATCTATGGCTAGTAAAATAGTTTATAATCCATAGATAAGTTGGAATATAGTAGGTTTAACACCAATATAAATAAATAATGAGTTCATTACAGTACCTTGAAGTGGTCTTTTGTTTTCTTTCGCTAACGGAGCTCACGAGTTTTCTATTTTGAGTTTTGTGTTGTGAAGTTTTCAAGTTTTGGGTGAATTCTTGTGATGGATTATGGAACAAGGAGTGGCAAGGGCCTAATCTTGGGTATGCCCATGGCACCCCCAAGATAATCCAAGGACACCAAAAAGTCAAAGCTTGGGGATGCCCCGGAAGGCATCCCCTCTTTCGTCCACTTCCATCGGTAATTTACTTGGAGCTATATTTTTATTCACCAACATGATATGTGTTTTGCTTGGAGCGTCTTGTATTATTTGTGTCTTTGTTTGTTAGTGTGCCACAATCATCCTTGTTGTACACACCTTTTGATAGGTCCATACATGAATTAAAATTTGATAGAATACTCTATGTGCTTCACTTATATCTTTTGAGCTAAGTAGTTTTGCTCTATGTGCTTCACTTATATCTTTTGAGCTAAGTAGTTTTGCTCTATGTGCTTCACTTATATCTTTGAGCGTTATGATTTTGCTCTATGTGCTTCACTTAGATCTTTTACAGCACGGTGGTGGATTTGTTTTAAAGAAACTATTGATCTCTCATGCTTCACTTAAATTATTTTGAGAGTCTCTTAATAGCATGGTAATTTGCCTAATAATAATATGCTTGGTATTAAAGATTTGTGAAACTTTCTTTTGAGTGTGTTGAATACTAAGAAAAGATTGAAGCATGATAATTGTTTTGAGATATGGATGTGATAATATTAAAGTCATTGTCGGTGTCAAAACCGGCGGATCTCGGGTAGGGGGTCCCAAACTGTGCGTCTAGGCCGGATGGTAACAGGAGGTAGGGGACATGATGTTTTACCCAGGTTCGGGCCCTCTTGATGGAGGTAAAACCCTACGTCCTGCTTGATTGATATTGATGATATGGGTAGTACAAGAGTGGATCTACCACGAGATCAGAAAGGCTAAACCCTAGAAGCTAGCCTATGGTATGGTTGTATGTTATGGTTGTTGTCCTACGGACTAAAAACCTTCGGTTTATATAGACACCGGAGAGGGTTAGGGTTACACAAGGTCGGTTACAAAGGAGGAGATATCCATATCCGTATTGCCTAGCTTGCCTTCCACACCAAGTAGAGTCCCATCCGGACACGAGAAGAAGTCTTCAATCTTGTATCTTCATAGTCTAACAGTCCGGCCAATGGAGATAGTCCGGCTGCCGGAGACCCCCTAATCCAGGACTCCCTCAGTAGCCCCTGAACCAGGCTTCAATGATGATGAGTCCGGCGCATACTATTGTCTTCGGCATTGCAAGGCGGGTTCCTTCTCCGAATAGATCACAGAAGAATTTGAATACGAGGATAGTGTCCGATCCTGCAAAATAAGTTCCACATTCCACCGTAGAGAGAATAATATTTTCGCAGATCTAATTTGCTGGCTTGTTTTGGCAGCACGACGTTATGTCATGGCCCGGTGATTATTCGAACCGTTTCTTTTAACCAGCTCCAGACATAACGCAAGGCGGTTTCTTGACACATCTTGCCGAAGCGGAGATCGTGTTCCCTCAATTACGGGATTCTCATTAAGGCGGTCGTGGGTAACCCAACCGTGTCTAGGACCCCTAGATTATAGGCAAGTCCTAAACGGCTACGGAGAGGACGCTTGATATTCACCCTCTTTATAAAGGGACAAGGTTTTCGCTTTTTCCCTCTCGTGCTCAATCGAACCCTTCCCCCGCCTCGAGTTCTAACACCCAAAGCCTAGGTTAGGTGCTCCGGATCTTCAATCATGTCTGGACCAGCCTTCAAGGCCGATCAATGCCCTCCTCCGTTACAGAAGAGGACATTAAGAAGTTGAGGGAGGCTAGATACCTGACTACCGAGGTTTCGCATCGGCTGCCTGCTCGAGGGCAGATCGTCCCTACTCCCGAACCCAACGAGAACATCGTGTTCGTCTCCCACTTCCTCCTAGGTCTAGGCCTCACTCTGGATCCCTTCATCAGGGGTTTGATGTTCAATTACAGGCTAGATTTCCCCGATCTAGCTCCGGACTCCTTTCTCCACATCTCGACATATATTGTCGTGTGTGAGGCCTTCCTCCGTGTTACCCCTCACTTCGGCATGTGGCTCAAGACCTTTGAAGTAAAGTCGAAGATGATCGAGGGGCAACATGCAGCGTGCGGAGGTGCATCAATAGGCAAGATGGCAGGAGCTCCATGGCCGAAAGGTCCCTTTCCAGAGGTCTCCGAATTATGGCAACAGGAGTGGTTTTACGTCACGGCTCCCAGAAGTGCCAAGTGGGCGGCTGCCCCCGCTTTCTGCTCAGGCCCCCACCACAACTGATGTCATGGATTAGCAGAGGTCTGAGCTGGGGCCCAGCCAAGGACGTGCCTATACTGCAAAGCCGCATCCGAGATCTCTTCGAGGGAGATTTTAATTTGGTTGTGGTAATACAAGTTATGCTGGTTCGTCAAGTCCAGCCTTGCAAACGCCGGCCCCTTCGCTTGTGGGAGTTCAACCCAGAGGGACCGCGTGCCATTCAAAGTTTCCTCGGCCTGACGCACGAGGAGATGTACAAGTCATTCCTCGGACCTCAAGTAGAGTGTCCGGATATTACCGAGGACGTGGGCCTGAGCAGTAACCGCGCCGCCGAACAAGTAAGAAATCTTCTGGCCGAACACACTGTCTTTTATTCGTCATGAAGTTATTTATGAGAGTTTGCTTTTTGACCAGGACTGGCTAACAAAGGTGAAGATGATCCCCGGGTACCGAGCTCGAATTCGCCCTATAGTGAGTCGTATTACAATTCACTGGCCGTCGTTTTACAACGTCGTGACTGGGAAAACCCTGGCGAAGGAAGATATGGGGGGGGATAATACGGGCGGACGTGGGCCCCCATCGCTGCCTGTTCCAACCGAGGGAATGAGCGTCTCCATGAAGGAGGATAACCGGGGGAGGAAAAGGACTGCTTCTGAGGATCCGGAAGACGAAGCCTCCAAACGGGAGAAGAAGTCTCCCATAGAGGGTCCTACCTCGGGGGGTGCTTTTGCCGCACAAAGTCCGTGGGGGGATCATCCCTCCAACGAGTCGTAAGTGATCCAAAATACTTTAATAGTAAAGGTATGCTATCTTTTTTCTGAGAAAATAACCACCGGATATATCTTGCAGTTCGGGCCTTAGCCCCTCTCAGCTGAGCTCGTCTTCGGGGGATCTTCTTCCAGAGATAATGGAGAGCAAAACGCCTCCCCCAGACTCCTCTGCTCAAGAAGTGGGCGACCCCGAAGTCTCGTCACGGAGGGCCTCTCCGGATCCGGTGAGGCCAGAAGATAATACCATAGACCCCCGAGGTCCCCAGCGTCTGGCTCCTGAAGAGAGCAGACAAAAGAGTCCGGCACCGTCTGGTGTGCGGTCGGACGTTCTAAGGGAGTTGGTGGGGCGAGCGGCCATCTCAAAAGAACACCGTACGCTGATGGGTATGGTGATGGAGAGAATTTCGTCCGTCGACCGCGGATTACATGAAGCCTTTTATGAGTCTACTGATAGGCTTTGAGGTACGTGAGATAATATGTGATAGTACTGCACATGTTAGGTGTGCCCTGTGTAGATAGTAGCCCTTGAGACTCTGATGTCGTCGAGAACGGTGGCGAACAGAGGATCATATTCCCAGGCAATAACCAGATTGTCCCTATGTGCAGGTGGTGGAAGCTTTGGTGGCTAGCCGGACTAGTGAGTTTGCCAAATTAAAACGGCAACTGGATGTGGCAGACGCCGACATCGAGCTTGTTAACAAGAGGCTTGACGAGGCACAGGGCAAGTGTTATTATCTGGTGAACGCCACATAGTAAGAGCAGCATGACGCCAGTATCTTTAATATGTTGTGACTGCAGATGGAGCTGCCACCGTGGAAGCCTTGCGGGCAGAACTTGCCCGAGCCAAGGAACAAGCGAGGATTAGTAATGCGGCTGCTTTGAAGGCAGCCAAAGAGTTGAAGGCCGAGAAGGCCGCACATTGCGAGAGCCAAGAGAAGATGGACAAGATGGTCGTAGAATTAAAAGACACTGCCGACCGTTGCCGGGTCCTTGAAAAAGAAACCGAGCGAAGGCGGCGGACCTTGAGAAGGCCACGACGGCGGACAAAGACACCCGTTCTGCTATGAGAGCAAAGAAGGAGGAGCTGCGGGAAACCGGGGATATTGCGGCTGGGAAACCCTTCATGATATAGAGGAAGTTCGGAGATCCACGGTATGCCCCACTGGATCGGCTGTGGAGTTCGGCAGATGCGTATATGGATTTGGCGGCGAGTGCTGCCGATGCGGCCAAGTACTTCCAAGGTCAGACAGATCATGAAGTGGACAAGCTGTTTTGGTCGCAATTCCACGTTCCAGAGCGTCCGCTTTCATTGACTGACCAGCTAGCCGAATGGGCCGAACTGAATAGGTTGTCCGGACTCGCCATGAGGTCTATTGTGGATCAGCTATGGCCGAAAAAGCCAAAGCCGAACAGCTATTTCAGCTTAGTGCAGCAGTTCCTTGGTGCGGTGCCGCACATTAATGCGATGAAGAGGTCGGCGTGCATAGAAGGCTCGCGGATGGCCCTTGCCCGTGTTGAAGCATACTGGGCGGAGATGGACGCTACCATTGTTGCAGCGCAGGGTTCGGCCATAGGCCAAGTGGCTGCCGAGCATTATTTCGAGGAGGTTCTCGAGGGTGCTCGTTTGATAGAGGCCCAGTGCTCAAAGAATATTATGTTTGAGTGATATGTATTCTCATTGTAAACACAATGCTTTTATGAAGTTTTATAAGGCTATGTTTATACTTTTGCCTGAAAGTAGTATGATGCCTCCTGTGCGGCCGTTTATGTATACATGTGTATAAACTGAAAGATTGCAGCCGTCGGCTTCAACCCCCACGCATATAATGCGGAGGTGCTCGCGAAAAACGCGTGTTCACACTTAACCCAACGTCTTGGTCCTATTAAGGAGGTGATAGCGTAGCGAACGAGGCAACCGGACTATAATGCTTTAACACTTTCACTTAGCCATAGGAGTTTGACAGTGGGGCTACTTGATAGCCCCTGGTGGCTCCGCACTCTCCCGATCGTGGGGTGCGTACATGCCTGGCCGGAAAACGGCCCTTCGTTAAGGTGGAGGAATTCTAACATTCTGATAGGTCATCGAGTGGTTGACTAGTCTCACGCTATATCATGACAGTCAGTTTTCGGCTTTCTCTACTGAGGTGCTCGTCCGGATGAACCAGGGCACAATCGCAGTAGTTCTCCTGGTGCTACCTTAGCCGATAAAGCGGAACGTAAGGCACCAAAACATAGGATCCGGGCAAACCCAACATTTGACCAAAGACAATGATTCGGAGCTGATGCATATAAGGCCAAACTCGCAACGCCGAACACTCCCTAAGGTATTCGGTCTTTATGGTATAAACCGGGCCTAAATAGTGCCCTTTGTAAGAAGCCCCTTGTGTCCAGGTACGTGCATTATTCTGACGTGGCCACATGCCAAGACGTCAGCATCCTTCTCAACTGTGCTGAGAATTCGGTGGATGTGTATCAACAAGAGACAGTAAAAAAGGTTTACACAGGGTCTTAATCTAAAAATAATCCTTGGAGAGGGTCCCTGCTGCACGTCTGCGCCTGTGTCTCCACTGTGCTGTATCCTGGACGGGTGTAGCACGATGATCATCTGTAAAAGAGAGGAACTTACGTGAAAAAGTTGTCGTGCAAAAAGATAGTTTTTAAAGAAACCATGTATAATTCAAGATGAGTAAAAATTGCCACTTGTCTGCGTGCGTTGAGCCCCTTGTATTTGTAATAGGGGTGTGACCATTGATCCTGTATGAATTACGTATAGTTGTGCCAGACTCGTCTAACCATGTCTGAGGTCTTGACGACCTGTTAAATGATTTAGTTGGTGAGGCCATTTTTAGTGTGCGGCTGCCAAGGCAGCCGCACTCTCTTCGGTGCGCAAAGATCGCTTAGTACTTCCATTTATTGTCATGATGCCACGTGGTTCGGGCATCTTGAGTGTGAGGGAAGCATAGTGCGGTATTGCATTAAAGCGAGCAAAAGCTTCGCGTCCGAGTAGTGCTTGATAGCCACTTTGGAATGGAGCGATGTGGAAGGTTAAATGTTCGCTACGGAAGTTATCGGGGAAGCCGAATGTGACCTTTAGTAGCAGGGAGATCGTGCAATGAGCACCTAGGCCTGGCGTTACTCCTTTAAAGGTAGTATTGGTATGGCAAATTTTTGTTGGGTCTATCCCTATTTTGTGGATTGTATCCTGGTATATCAGGTTTAGACTGCTGCCACCGTCCATCAGGAGTCGTGTGAAGTGGTATCCATCAATTATTGGGTCTAATACCAGGGCAGCCCATCTTGCATGCCGGATGCTTGGTGAGTAATCACGATGGTCGAAAGTGATCGGTTGGGACGACCAGTGGCAGGACTCCGCGGTGATAGGCCCTTGGGCATATTTTTCTGGAGTGCCGTTTTGTTTCTTCCCTTGATCACGTATAACACGCTTACTGTTTTGACTTCTGGTGGAAATTTCTTTTGTTCCCCAGTGTCTTGCTTGAGAGGCTCATCCTCGTCTTCGCTTGGTGCATCCTCCCCCTTGTGTACGGCGTTGAGCTTGCCGGAGAACTTGAAGACCCAACATTCTCTATGAGTATGATTAGCGGGTTTACCAGGGGTGCTATGGATCTGACATATTTGGTCCAGAATTTTGTTTAGGCTGGACAGTTCGTCTCTGGCGCCTTTATAGGGCGGCTTTTGCTGACCTGGCCAAGAGCTTTTGAATTTGGCGTTTACTGCCGTGCTCTTCGTGTTGTCTTCTTTATTCCGGTGTTTGTTATTGTTGTTGCGCCATGATTTCCCATTTCCATGTCTAACTTCAGATGTATTGGGGTCGCTGGTGCTGCATCTGGCTAGCCAGCTGTCCTCGCCCGCGCAAAAGCAGGTCATGAGGCTTGTTAATGCTGCCATTGTTCTCGGCTTTTCTTGGCCGAGGTGTCTGGCAAGCCATTCGTCACGGACGCTATGCTTAAAAGATGCCAAGGCTTCAGCGTCCGGACAGTCGACAATTTGGTTCTTTTTAGTAAGAAACATGTTCCAAAGTTTTCGGGCTGACTCTCCGGGCTGTTGAGTTATATGACTCAAATCGTCCGCGTCCGGAGGTCGGACATAAGTCCCTTGAAAATTTGCCCGAAAAGCGTCTTCGACCTCTTCCCAGCTTCCAATGGAGTTTTCGGGGAGGCTTTTGAGCCAGTGACGAGATGGCCCTTTGATCTTGAGGGGTAAGTACTTGATGGCGTGGAGATCATCTCCTCGAGCCATATGGATATGGAGGATATAGTCCTCAATCCAGACCCCAGGGTCTGTTGTTCCGTCGTATGCCTCTATGTTTACGGGTTTGAATCCCTCTGAAAATTCATGGTCCAGCACCTCGTCGGTGAAACATAGGGGGTGTGCGGCACCCCTGTATCTGGGTGTACCGCGTTGTTCGGATGTTTTTTGTGTTACATCGTATGCTGGGGCGCGCTTGCGTGGTCCATAGATGGATCTGGTTGCGCCGTCCTTTTGGTGCGAGCCCTCGTGTGGATCGCGTATTGGCTTGTGAGTGGCGTTGTTTGCCGCTCGATGTTGGCCGTGAGGTCGTCTATCCGGCCAGGTGGCTGTTTTGATTTTTGGTTGTGGGGGGTCTGAGGCCTCCTCATCGAATTCAGGTAGCAACTTCCGCTTTGGGTAGCTCTTGGTGGGGCGATTGTCGCCGTACTTCGCTGCTGTGTTGAGTACTTTACTTCATCTGATTTGGAGTGTGTCCTGCGCAGCCTTGAGCCTTTGCTTCTGCTTTTTCAGACTCCTCGCAGTGGCAACAAGTCTTTGACGGGCATTCTGCTGCTCGGGGTGCCTGTCCGGCGTTATGTCGTCCGAACTATTATCTTTGACAGAATTAGTTTGTTCGGTTTGATTCTCCGTATTGCCGTAGTCCGGCAGTGGTTCGCCCTGCTCCAACGCTGGGTCTGTATGATCATTATATCTGCCGAGGCGGGATTTGGGGCGGTGCTTGCACAGCCGCTTTGACTGCTTCTCGAGGGAACAAACCTTCAGTGCGTCCTTCCGTTCCTCCTCGTTGTCTTCTTTTGGTGTGTCCACCATGTATACGTCATATGATGAGGTGGACGTCCAACGCCCTGTGGGCGGTGGTTCCTCTTCGCCTCTCGCATCGTCGTCCATACCATTGATGTCTTCGGAGTCGAAGTCGAGCATGTCGGTTGAGTCATCGACAGTGGCTATTAAGTGGGTGGTGGGTGGGCGTCGAATTTCTTCGTCGTCCGCGTCCCAATCCTGTTGGCCATAATCCGGCCGGGGCTCCCCTGACAAAGAGAGAGACCTTAGTGAATTCAGAATGTCGCCGAAGGGCGAGTGCTGAAAGATATCCGCGGTGGTGAATTCCATGATCGACGCCCAATCGGATTCGATTGGCAGGGGCGCGGGCGGTTCGGAGTCAGAAAAAGAGTCCGGCACCTTGGAGTCACGGGCTGCGCAGAGGATTATGCTGGTGTTCGACTCGATCGCCGTTGAGACAGCAGCCCCTGAGGCGGTGTCTAACCACCCATCCTTGATTGGCGCAGTTGGCTCCGAACTAAGGGTCGGAGCTGATGCGGGCGCGGCCTCTGGGGTACTGTTCGGCGGCAGAGCTAGGTCATACCCATCGCGATAGTGCAGCGCGCCCGGCTGTGGCTCGAATCCGTCGAAGATCAAGTCTCCGCGGATGTCGACCGTGTAGTTCAAACTTCCAAATCTGACCTGATGGCCAGGGGCGTAGCTTTCAATCTGCTCCAGATGGCCAAGCGAATTAGCCCGCAGTGCAAAGCCGCCAAATGCGAAGATCTGTCCGGGGAGAAAACTCTCACCCTGGACCGCATCGCTATCGATGATAGTAGGAGCCATCAAGCCTAACAGCGACGACACAGTGTAACTCCCAATGAAAGCACCAATGTCGGTGTCAAAACTGGCGGATCTCGGGTAGGGGGTCCCGAACTGTGCGTCTAGGCCGGATGGTAACAGGAGGCAGGGGACACGATGTTTTACCCAGGTTCGGGCCCTCTTGATGGAGGTAAAACCCTACGTCCTGCTTGATTGATATTGATGATATGGGTAGTACAAGAGTGGATCTACCACGAGATCAGAAAAGCTAAACCCTAGAAGCTAGCCTATGGTATGATTGTATGTTATGGTTGTTGTCCTACAGACTAAAACCCTTCGGTTTATATAGACACCGGAGAGGGTTAGGGTTACACAAGGTCGGTTACAAATGAGGATATATCCATATCCGTATTGCCTAGCTTGCCTTCCACGCCAAGTAGAGTCCCATCCGGACACGAGACAAAGTCTTCAATCTTGTATCTTCATAGTCTAACAGTCCGGCCAATGGAGATAGTCCGGCTGTCCGGAGACCCCCTAATCCAGGACTCCCTCAGTCATGCTAGTTGAGTAGTTGTGAATTTAAAGAATACTTTTGTTGAAGTTTGTGATTCCCGTAGAATGCACGTATGGTGAACCGTTATGTGATGAAGTTGGAGCATGATTTATTTATTGATTGTCTTCCTTATGAGTGGCGGTCGGGGACGAGCGATGGTCTTTTCCTACCAATCTATCCCCCTAGGAGCATGTGCATAGTACTTTGCTTTGAGAACTTCTAGATTTTTGCAATAAGTATATGAGTTCTTTATGACTAATGTTGAGTCCATGGATCATACGCACTGTCGGTGTACTAGAGTAGGGGTACCCTAGTATCCCGAACTTGTGCACGGGCAGTCGCAGCATCCCGCGGCAAGGCTTGCCAGGTGACCGCTAAGGTCCTCCGTGGTTCCTTTGGAGCCATTCAAGGACAAAGTATCCAAGCCAAGGAGACAAGACCCCGGCAAGAGGAGCTTGCCGGGAAGGCCAACCAAGGCATCTCAAGACCCCGGCAAGAGGAGCTTGCCGGGAAGGCCAACCAAGGCATCTCAAGGAACTTGCCGTGGCGCGCCACACGTCCCGGCAAGGCCCGGTAAGCGACAAGCTCCCGGACGCGACAAGACAGCGACCGCGGCAAGGCGCTTGCCGCGGCAAGCCACCACTCTGTGCACGCGCTCCAGCACATCCACCAACGTGTCGCTCTGGGACCCTTCCAGGCGTACGTGGCGGGAGGCTGTGCAGCCAGCGGTGCGCGGTGGCAAGCGGCGCTGACAAGATTGCCATCGTGGCGAGCGGTGGCGTCCCTGACGGTCCCTTTTGCACTATTTAGGCGACGCGGACGGGCATTTAATGCCCTTGTCCCCTGCCGTCAGGGTTAGGTATGATACACTGTATCAGGTAGCTGTACCAACCGCAGCACCTTTCCATTTTTACCCTTGTCTACGTTGCCACCTGTCGGTGACCCCTTGAGCATATAAAAGGAGGCCCATGCGCAACGTAGAAAGAGGATAAGGGGAACACTCACGCTTGGTCTCGTTAGCTGCTGGGGTGTACTGTAGCACTCCACGCTCCCGAGCAAGAACTCAATACAAACCACAAAGCAGGAGTAGGGTTTTACGCATCCGTGTGGCCCGAACCTGGGTAAACTGCTCATGTGCTTCGCCTCGATCCGCTCTTCGTGCGACCCTCGCCCCTGCCGAACCAAAAGGGACTCGGTCCGCCAGTCCCATAGGTGTTCGTGGATTAGTCCCCCGACATCTTTGGCGCGCCAGGTAGGGGGCGTCGAGGTTGTGTGAACCAGATCCGGCGTTCACGCGAGCTAGATCTTCATCATCTTCATCGACATGCCGTCGAAGAAGAAGGCTTCGGAGGCGGGTGCTCCGTCCGCGCCGAACCCACCACCGCCGGAGCAAACGGCTGATGGGGCGGACGCCGGCCGAAGAACGGGCGTCGACGAGGGAGCTCACGGTGCTGCCAGGTCCAAGGACAAGGCTGCGCTGCCCATCGGCGGCGTAGCCAGCTCCCACAATGACCGGGCACACTCCAAGACCTCGGCGTCCGTACACGCACCGCGCCCATCTCAGGAGGCGCGGGACCGGCAGCGTCATGGTACTCACGGTACTATGCGTTTGCTGGACCAAGATCGAGCTGGTGGATCTCGGAGTGCTCAAGACCAGCATGCACGCCAACATGCTGGCACGAGCGAAGCACGGTCGCCTGGACGAGATACTGCTCCTTCTAACATAGTTAGGAGTCCGAGCATATCCCGCTCCTCGCACCGTTCGCCACCGCCACCCGCCACTGCAGCAGAAGCTTTGGCGCGAGCTCAACTGCTCCTGGACTACCCTCCAACGGCAGACAAGATCGACGACTGGAGGGCCACCATTCATAGTCTCATCGGCTTTGCCAATGGCGACACTCAGCGGCAGCCGAGCACGTCGCAGCCGAGGCAAGTCAGCCAGACACGATCCGGAGGCGACAAGACCGATGCGGGTGCAACCACTGTGCACTCTCCGCCCCGAAGGCCAAGATCGCCGACTCGCCGGATCCACCTCGACAGCGACTCCACCGCGTCATCAGTTCCACGAGCTCGTCGCGACCAGCGCCAAGTTCTTCACGAACGACAGCAAGAAGACGCTCGTACTCGCATCGAGCGCTGAAGAGAAGCGCGACGTCAATCAGACCAGCGCACTGGGCCCTCTGTCGACATGCATGCGCCAGGGGAACCAGGCGACTTGCCGTACGCGGTAGGTTGCCCTGCGTTTACCCGTGAGCTGCGGCAAGTCCAGTGGCCCAGCACGAAGAATTTCAAACCAGACGTACCAGAGAAGTACGACGGCAAGTCACATCCGTCGGAGTTCCTCAGCATCTACACCATCGCGGTGCATGCTGCCGGGGGACGGGACGACAAGATCCTTGCCAACTACTTCCTGCTGGTGCTCAAGCCCAACGTCAGCTCCTGGCTCATGCACTTGCCGGACAACTCCATATCCTCCTGGGCAGACCTATGCCATCAGTTTGTCGGCGCCTTTACAGGCGGCCACAAACCTCATGGCCAAGAGAGTGACCTTCATCTGCTCGCCCAGAAGGAAGGAGAGCCCCTGCGCAAGTACATTCAGAGGTTCAGCCGTGTACAGCACAACATCCCAGATGTCCACCCTGCCGCGGTCATCAGCGCATTCCATCAGAACGTGCGTAACCGCAGGATGCAGGAGGAGATGGCGATGTGCAGGATCAGAGACGTCAGTGAGCTGTATGCCCTGGCCGATAAGTGTGCACGTGCTGAGGAAGGAAGGAAACTCCGCGGAGAGAATACAGGAGCAGGAGGATCTGACAGCGAGGATGCTGCCCCGGCAAAGAAAAACCGGCGGCGGAACAACAGGAAGAAGAAAGGCAAAGATGTGCTAGTCATTGAGCAGTCCGGCAACGAAGGTGGCGCCAAGAAAGCCAAAGCCGGTAGCTCCGGCAAGGAGATTGCCGCATGCACCAACTGTCAGGCTGTGGCGGTCGCCGACAAGCAGGACGGCACTGACCAGCAGTACTGCAAGATCCACCGCACCAAGGGCCATGACCTCCAGAGCTGCAAGAAGGTCGAGCAGCTTGTCCAGTAGCAAAAGGCTGAATACGAGCGACGCGACAAGGAGAGGGCCCATGGAGGTGCTGGAGAATCCGGCAAGAAGCGCGCCGGCCGGGAGGACGCCGCGGCAAGGCCAAGCAGCGGCAAGGAGACAGACCTCCCCGTGGCTGCGACAAGGATGAAGATGACGACGATGAAGACATGGATGATGTCGAGACCAGCAAGCAGGAGTTCTAGAAAGCCACAGAGGTCTTTTGCGTTGACGGCGGTGCTTCTCTGCATACTTCACACTGCCAACTCAAGCAGTGGGTGCGGGAAGTCAATGCGGCGGAACCACCTGTCGAGTCACGCAAGCTTCTGAAATGGTCCAGCACGCCTATCATCTTTGATATTGAGGACCACCCTGATCGCACAACTGCGGTCGGGTGCTTGCCGATGTTGGTTTCACCAACTATCCGCAACCTCAAGGTCACTAAGATGCTAGTTGACGGCGGGGCCGGCTTGAACCTGATCTCCTCCGCTGTACTCCAGAAACTCCAGATCCCTGACAGCGAGCTTGAAGAGACCGGCACATTCCAAGGAATCAACCCGGGAAGGAGCAAGCCGAAGGGGAAGGTCTCGTTGCCAGTAACATTTGGCAGCGAGGTGAACTTCAGGACTGAGAGGGTCACTTTTGATGTTGCCGATTTTCCATTGCCTTACAATGGGATAATCGGCCGTCCAGCAGTCGCCAAGTTCATGGCAGCCTCTCATTACGCATACAACATGCTGAAGATGCCAGGCCCGATAAGCGTCATCTCTGTCCCTGGCGACAAGAAGGATGCTCTTATCTGCGCCGATAAGATCTACCGGGAAGCAGCAGCCGCAACAGATCGCAAGTCACCTGCCGTTGAAGCTCCCGGGGGGAAGAAGGTCCCCAAGATCAACGCCAAGAGCGCTGAGGAGCAGTCTGCTCCGGCAAGCCCTAGGGTTTGTTCCATTTTCTGGTCCCGACAAGTTTTGCTCCGGCAAGCTTGCCGGGGAACGTCAAGCTCCGGCAGAGCCGCAGGTTCTCGCCGTAGAAGCAGATGTTCCCGCAGCAGCAGATTTGCCTTTAGTCCTTGTTGTCGAGCCACAAGCTCCAGCATGGGCACGGCAGATTGTCCGTTTCCTTCAGACAGGAGAACTTCCCGAAGAGCAAGAAGAAGCGAAAAGAGTAGCCCAGCAGTCAAGTATGTACCAGTTTGTCAACAACACACTGTACAAAAGAAGATTCAACGGTGTGAAATTGAAGTGTATTCACCGGGAAGACGGACAAAAGCTGTTGGCAGAGATACATGGAGGCATATGTGGTCACCACATTGGCGCAAGAGCACTTGCCGGCAAAGCATTCCGGCAAGGTTTCTTTTGGCCGACAGCCCTCCAGGATGCAACTGCACAAGTAACCAAGTATGAAGCGTGCCAGTTCCATTCCAAACAGATACACCAACCAGCTCAAGCTCTCCAGACGATCCCTTTATCCTGGCCATTTTCGGTCTGGGGGCTTGACATCCTCGGCCCCTTTCCCCGAGCAGTCGGGGGCTTTGAGTACTTGTACGTTGCAATCGACAAGTTCACAAAGTGGCCGGAAGTGGAACCAGTGAGAAAGGTGACAGCACAGTCAGCAGTCAAGTTCTTCAGGTCGATTGTTTACTGCTTCGGGATCCCTAACAGGATAATCACCGATAATGGTACGCAATTCACGAGCGGCACCTTCATGCAGTACGTCCAAGATCTTGGCGCCAAGGTCTGCTTCGCTTCTGTTGCTCACCCGAGAAGCAACGGTCAAGCGGAGAGGGCAAATGCTGAAGTGCTGCGTGGGCTCAAGACCAGGACTTTCGACAGGCTGCATAAGTGCGGAAGAAACTGGATCGAGGAGCTGCCGGTGGTTCTTTGGTCGATCAGGACGACGCCAAATCGAGCCACTGGCCAGACACCTTTCGCTCTAGTCTATGGAGCAGAGGCAGTTCTCCCCACGGAACTCGTGTACGGGTCACCTCGAGTGCTCGCTTATGATGAGCTCGAGCAA
The DNA here is from genome assembly GCF_003073215.2 of Triticum urartu. Lineage (NCBI taxonomy): Eukaryota > Viridiplantae > Streptophyta > Magnoliopsida > Poales > Poaceae > Triticum > Triticum urartu. Next base: position 521,932,830 of record NC_053026.1, read on the forward strand.
GAGCAGCTGCGACAAGATGACGCGCTACTCCTTGAGGAAGACCGTCTTCAGGCTGCTGTGCGAGCTGCTCGCTACCAGCAAGCTTTGCACCGCTACCATAGCCGCAAAGTTAACGCCAGAAGTCTCGAGGAAGGCGACCTTGTTCTTCGGCGTGTTCAGTCCGCCAAGAATTCCAACAAGTTGACGCCGAAGTGGGAAGGCCCTTACCGGGTGAAACGAGTCACTAGGCCTGGCGCTGTCTGCTTTGAGACTGAAGATACCATTCCGGTGAGCAATTCCTGGAACATTGAGCATCTTCGTAAGTTTTACCCGTAAGGCGCGGTCGCCGAAACCTGTTCCGGCAACCACCTTTTGTACAAGTCTTGCCGCTATTGCATGTAATCCTTTGTACAAAGCCGGTCGCAGACCCCGTGCATAAGTAAAGCTCATATGCTCCGCACATCTTGTCAATTTCATGCTTTCTATTTTTTGGCATATGTAATCTGACACTTTGTGCAGCACCTACTCCCCGGTAAGTAATAACGAGCCGTAAGGCTCCATATCTTTATTTTCTCTTCTTTCTTTTTTCTCAAGAAAAGGAAGGTTCCCTCGCCCACAAGTTTGCCGGGGGGGAAAGTAGAAGATAATGGTATGGACCAGGTGTCGTTCAAGAAAGTTTCGCCTTGACGGGAAGCAAACAACAGAAAAGCTAAGTTGCCAAAGTTTGAGCAATCAGATTTTTTAAATTTTTAAGTTATCTCCCTTGAACGACCGCACTTTGTATGGAAAACCTGTGCGCGGAGGAACCAACTCGTAGCTAGTTGCGCCCTTACTTTGTTTCGAATCCGCTCAACAACTTAAGTGAGCTGCGACTAGTTGCGACAAGGTTTCTTGTCGGTAGCAGCACCGCCAGCAGGCTGCTGACGTCCCGCACTCAGCGCTCGCGGCTAAGGTGCCTGCACCGGCATGTTCCCTAAAAGCGTAGGGCAAAAACATACAAAGGGAGGAATCAAGTAAAGGGAATAACATTGCAATCATTACCCGGAATAGAGTTATATTACAAGATAGCTTGTCGCGGCTCTAACAGATTGATCTCATAACATGACCAGCAGCGACAAGAAAAGAAGAAAACGGGCGGCCTAGTCTACGCGATCGCCCTCAATCCTCTTGATCCCGCTCACCTTATCCACAATGGGTGCGACAAGGGTCTTGAGCGCCTCCAGATCAGCATCCGGCGGCAGGGTCTTGAGGACGTTGGTGAGGTTGAGGCCCGGGTTGCGGAAGGCCACCTTCACCAACACCTTTTGAAGAGCTCCCGCGCAGATCTTGCGTGACTCGTCGGCCAGCTGCTTTGGGATCTTCTCCCGGAGCCGCTGGAGGGCCATCGCCACGCCTTTGAAGAACAAGGTGAGCTTGGCGCTGGGTTCGAGGTTCTCATCAGAGGGATACCCGAGATCCTCCACCCCCAGCTGCGCCAGCTCCCTGTCGATATCTGCGGCAGCGCTCACGAGACTCTCCGTCCACTGCTCCACATTCTCCTTAAAAGCATTCTGGGCGGCGGCAGCACTCTCCAGCAGCGCCTTGTCGGCCTTGATCTCCTCCTTCAAGGCCACCTCCTGCTCCTTGGCGCCGTCCAGCGTCTTGGTCAAAGTGGTCAGCTTCAACTCAAGATCTGCGTTGGAGTCCTTGCCGGCGCTAAGCTCTTCACCACTCGCCTTGAGATCGGCCTCCAGCTGCGCCACCTTCGCCTCCAGCTGCGCCACCTACGTCTCCAGCTCCTTCTTGGCGGCCTCGGCGGCTGCGGCCGCATCCTCCGCTTGCTTGAGGGCTCCGCGAATGTTCGCTCGCGCGCGGCAAGCTCCTCCTCGTGGGCGTCAAGGTTGACCTTCCGCTGCGCCAGCTCGCCCTCCTGCGCAGACAGCTTCTCAGTGGCAAGCCGCTGTTGCTCTTCAACTTCGGCCTTTTCGAGGAAGAAGGCCTTCCGCTCTTCGGCGAGTTGCTCCCGCTCCTCTGCCAGGGACCGGTGAGTTTCCTGGTTGAGACCCCGGAGCTCCTCCGTGCGCTTCTCGATGTTCGTTCCCGCCTTCGCGACAAGCGCCTCACGGGATTCCAGCTTGGCTTGCCGCGCGCGGTAGAGCGACACCAGCTTCCGCAGCAGCCGCTCCTCCTCAGGCTCGCTGCTGCTACTCGGCGCATCAACCAGCGTCAGCCCAGCGGAGGCGAGCACCTCTCCGTCGAAGCTCTCCCCCTCGATCGGCGCCCTGGAGCTTGACGCCCAGGGGAGGTTGATGAAGACGCCGTCGCCGGCCTTCAGGTAGACGCCTGGCTGGGGCTCTTCGGAGCCTGGCGCTGTGGCAGCGGCGGACAGGTCGGCGGTCGACATAGCGCCTGGCGCTCCTGCGGCCTCAGGGCCGTCAGTGCGATCGCCAGACCCCCCGCCTGCTTCTGCGGCGGAAGCTTTGGCGGCCTCTGCGCCGGTGGGATCGTCAGCACCGGCTGCTTCTTCAGTGGCAGCGGCGTCGTCGGCGGCAACCTCGGTCTCCATCGGCTCCGCAGCAGATGGGTCTGACGGCCGGAAAAGGGAGAAGAGTCAAGCAAATACCCAAGAAGATCAAAAGAAGAAGAATCCAAGGGAAGCTTTGAAGAGAAGATTACCTGTGCCGGGTTCTGCAGTCGTGGTCTCCTCCGCTGGAGGGCCGCTGGTGCTGTCCCTTGCCGGAGAACTCTCCCTTGCCGGAGACTTCTCCCTTGCCGGAGAACTCTCCCTTGCCGGAGGACTCTCCCTTGGCATTTCGGGGGCGGCCTTCAAGCGCTCCTGGTGGGGCTGCTCTGCTCCTACACAAACCAACAGTCAGATGTCAGCAAAGAAAGAGTATCCATGCGCGCCAAACAGCGGAAAGTGAACCATATACTTACGCTGGGGGCTGCACTGGAGAATAGTTGCCGGGTCCGGCAAGGTTGTCTCGGGCGCACCCCCTGCTGTCGCCGTGGGTTCGTCCTCGATGACAATCACTGGGACCTTGGCTCTCTTCGCTGCTCTCTGGGCCAGAGTCCTAAACAGGAATAAATTCAGAGTAAAGCAAATGAGATACAAGACAAACAGCAAGAATTGAAGAACTACAAGTACAACAAGAGAATCTTACTCCTCTTCTTCTTCTTCGTCGGAGCTGAATGCGGAGAAGTCGAAGTCTGGCTCACGTCTGGCGCGAGGAGACGGAGGAGTAGTTTCCCTTGGCCGCTTGGCGGGAACAGTGGCGGTGGTCTACGACAACCCCGCCCCGGCTGCCGCCGCGGCGTGAGAAGCGGCAGGAGCAGAAGCGGTGGTCCGGGTGGACCCCGCTCCAGTTGCCGCAGCAGCGTGAGATGCTCCCGCGGCAACAGTGCTTGCCGCGGTGGAGCGTGTCGCGCGGCGCGGCGGCTGTTCACTCGCCTGCTGCCCCGCTACGTCCCCGGCCTTACGGAGATGCCTTCTTGGTGGAGATGGAGGCTCTGCTTGTGGCGAGCTGCCTGAAGATGAGGAGGAAGAGGAGTTGATCTCCAGCGAGCCGCTCGTATCCCCGGCGGGCTCGTTCGACTCGACGCCATGCCCGGCAAGTTCTTTCTCGCCGACGGGCTCCTCTCGCTCGGCACGGCTTCCCGCCTCTGCTGCATCTGCCTTCTCCACTGTGAACCCAAATTCACCCGCGGCTGCGGCTGCCACCACCTCTTCCAGCCTAGTGGCGATGCGTGTCATCTCCGCATCGGTGGTGTCGCGGGTGAGGCTATCCTTCTCGTCGGGGCGGACCGGCACTTCTACCAAGCCATCAAAGAATTGCTGCACGACGTCGTCTGCAGGCTCTTGCCAAGTTGGGACAATTCCATGCGAATCGCACAGCGGCATCATTGCACGGATGCGGTCGAGCGCGGAGTTGTTGCACAGCGGAATGACCCCCCCCCCCCCCCCCCCCCCGGCAACCTGAACACTTCGGGATGTTGAGGGTCGTACTTGAACAGCTCCTGGAGCATCGCGTTGATCTCCAGAACAGTGAAGTTGAAGTTGAGGCCCGGATGCAACCTCATGATGTCCGCCGCATTCTTGAATTCCCAGGCGGGTCTCCCCCGTTCCTGCAGGGGGGCGATGCGGCGACGAAGAAAATCTGCGCCAACAGCGCCTACAGTGAGCCCGGCAAGCCTGAGGCGTAGGATCCGGGTGACGGCAATCTTCAGCCTATCGTCTTCCGGGGCCACGTCACTCCAATCGCTGCCGCGTGCTACTGGGTTTGGCGCCGGGCGGTGAACGGCTGTGGGTTCTCCTCGTCAATCCAGCACCAGTCTGCTCTCCATTCCTCCCACTTGCCGCGGAACTCTCCCTCCAGATAAGTGTCCTTCTTGCAGGCCCTCGAGATCCAGGCGATTCCGCCGGATAAAGGCTCTCCTCTCTCTACTCGGGGCATAAAGAAGTGGCGAAAAAGGGATACATTGGGATGGACTCCGACTAAGTTTTCGCAGAGATGTGCGAAAACTGCCATGGTCAGAACAACATTGGGGGTGAAATCAAGGAGGTGGAACCCGTAGGTGTTCATAATGTCGCAGAAGAACTCAGAGAAGGGCGGGCAGAGCCCGCAGTAGAAGAACAAGGCGAAGAAAGGATATCCGTTTGGAGCCGTCTTCCAAGCGGCGGCTGGAAGTACCTTCGTGCGCAGATGCGCTCGCGTCTCCGTCGACTAGAAGAGGTAGTAGTTCTCCCTCAGCTCCCTCGCGGCGAGCTTGGGGGGGAAGACAGCCCACTCCTTTCACAGCGCCGCAAGCCGCTGCGCCTCGGTCGACTTCACAACCTTCCCCTTGTCGGCACTTGGAGCCATGGCGGAAGTGGTGGAGGAGGTCGACGGCGTTGGTGGTGCTGGTGGCGATGGGGGGCGGAGCGCTGCTCTCTTTCGGCTTTGGGAAGACAAGGGAACGGCGGAGATTTTGGAGATTGAAGCAGCAACCGGCGAATGGGCGAACTACCCCTGTTTCCCCTGCTTATAAAGAGGGAGGGGCGGACGTTCCGCCTTTCCGAATAAAGAAACCCCCCACGATCTCTCCCACGACGCCGCATTCAACGCGTGCCGTTCGGGGAGGGCGCGGTGGATACGGGGAGAGATACGGCGTAACCCAGGCCGCGTGTGCCCGTGCCCTGTTTTGGGCCTGGCCCAACAGCGCTCGGCACCATGTATGGCCCAGGCCCGGGGGCTCCTGTCGGTATACTAGAGTAGGGGTACCCTAGTATCCCGAACTTGTGCACGGGCAGTCGCAGCATCCCGCGGCAAGGCTTGCCGGGTGACCGCCAAGGTCCTCCGTGGTTCCTTTGGAGCCATTCAAGGACAAAGTATCCAAGCCAAGGAGACAAGACCCCGGCAAGAGGAGCTTGCCGGGAAGGCCAACCAAGGCATCTCAAGACCCCGGCAAGAGGAGCTTGCCGGGAAGGCCAACCAAGGCATCTCAAGGAACTTGCCGCGGCGCGCCACACGTCCCGGCAAGGCCCGGTGAGCGACAAGCTCCCGGACGCGACAAGACAGCGACCGCAGCAAGGCGCTTGCCGCGGCAAGCCACCACTCTGTGCACGCGCTCCAGCACATCCACCAACGTGTCGCTCTGGGACCCTTCCAGGCGTACGTGGCGGGAGGCTGTGCAGCCAGCGGTGCGCGGTGGCAAGCGCCACTGACAAGATTGCCATCGTGGCGAGCGGTGGCGTCCCTGACGGTCCCTTTTGCTCTATTTAGGCGACGCGGACGGGCATTTAATGCCCTTGTCCCCTGCCATCAGGGTTAGGTATGATACACTGTATCAGGTAGCTGTACCAACCGCAGCACCTTTCCATTTTTACCCTTGTCTACGTTGCCACCTGTCGGTGACCCCTTGAGCATATAAAAGGAGGCCCATGCGCAACATAGAAAGAGGAGAAGGGGAACACTCACGCTTGGTCTCGTTAGCTGTTGGGGTGTACTGTAGCACTCCGCGCTCCCGAGCAAGAACTCAATACAAACCACAAAGCAGGAGTAGGGTTTTACGCATCCGTGCGGCCCGAACCTGGGTAAACTGCTCGTGTGCTTCGCCTCGATCCGCTCTTCGTGCGACCCTCGCCCCTGCCGAACCGAAAGGGACTCGGTCCGCCAGTCCCATAGGTGTTCGTGGATTAGTCCCCCGACACGCACTCTCACCCTTCCACCTTTGCTAGCTTCTCTAATACCGCGCACCTTTCGCCGGTATCATACACCTACCATATACCTTCCTCAAAACAGCCACCATACCTACCTATTATGGCATTTCCATAGCCATTCCGAGATATGTTGCCATGCAACTTTCCACCATTCCGTTTATTATGACACACTCCATCATTGTCATATTGCTAGCATGATCATGTAGTTGACATAGTATTTGTGGCAAAGCCACCGTTCATAATTTTTCATACTTGTCACTCTTGATTCATTGCATATCCCGGTACACCGCCGGAGGCATTCATATAGAGTCATACTTTGTTTTAGTATCGAGTTGTAATCATTGAGTTGTAAATAAATAGAAGTGTGATGATTATCATTTAATAGAGCATTGTCCCAAAAAAAGGCCAAATAAAAAAAAGAAGGCCCAAAAAAAGAAAATAAATAAAAAGGGGCAATGCTACTATTCTTTTTCCACACTTGTGCTTCAAAGTAGCACCATGATATACCGAGTCTCATATATTGTGCTTCAAAGTAGCACCATGTTCTTCATATAGAGAGTCTCATATGTTGTCACTTTCATATACTAGTGGGAATTTTCATTATAGGACTTGGCTTGTATATTCCAATGATGGGCTTCCTCAAATTGCCCTAGGTCTTCGTGAGCAAGCAAGTTGGATGCACACCCACTAGTTTCTTTTATTGAGCTTTCATACATTTATAGGTCTAGTGCATCTGTTGCATGGCAATCCCTACTCACTCACATTGATATCTATTGATGGGCATCTCCATTGCCCATTGATACGCCTAGTTGATGTGACACTATCTTCTCTTTTTTTTCTTTTCCACAACCACCATTCTATTCCACCTATAGTGCTATGTCCATGGCTCACGCTCATGTATTGCGTGAAGATTGAAAAAGTTTTGAAAAAGTTAGAGTATGAAACAATTGCTTGGCTTGTCATCAGGGTTGTGCATGATTTAAATATTTGTGTGGTGAAGATGGATCATAGCCAGACTATATGATTTTGTAGGGATAACTTTCTTTGGCCATCTTATTTTGAGAAGACATAATTGCTTTGTTAGTATGCTTGAAGTATTATTATTTTTATGTCAATATAAACTTTTGTCTTGAATCTTTCTAATCTGAATATTCATACCAAAATTAACAAGATTTACATTGAAATTATGCCAAGTAGCACTCCGCATCAAAAATTCTCTTTTTATCATTTACCTACTCGAGGACGAGCAGGAATTAAGCTTGGGGATGCCTGATACGTCTCCAACGTATCTATAATTTTTGATTGCTCCATGCTATATTATCTACTATTTTGGACTATATTGGGCTTTATTTTCCACTTTTATATTATTTTTGGGACTAACCTATTAACCAGAGGCCCAGCCCAGAATTGCTGTTTTTTGCCTATTTCAGTGTTTCGGAGAAACAAAATATCAAACGGAGTCCAAACGGAATAAAATCTTCAGGAACGTGATCCAGGAGACTTGGACCCAACTGCAAGGGATGAAAGAGGAGGTCACGAGGGTGGGGGGCGCCCCCCTAGGGCGCGCCCCTGCCTCGTGGGCCCCTCGGTGCTCCACCGACGTACTCCTTCCTCCTATATATACCTACGTACCCCCAAACGATCAGAACAGGATCCAAAAACCTAATTCCACCACCGCAACTTTCTGTATCCACGAGATCCCATCTTGGGGCCTATTCCGGAGCTCCGCCGGAAGAGGGCCGTCATCACGGAGGGCTTCTACATCATCCTAGCCCCTCTGATGAAGTGTGAGTAGTTTACCTCAGACCTTCGGGCCCATAGTTAGTTTCTTCTCTCTCTTTGAATCTCAATACAAAGTTCTCCCCCTCTCTTGTGGAGATCTATTCGATGTAATCTTCTTTTTGTGGTGTGTTTGTTGAGATTGATGAATTGTGGGTTTATGATCAAGTCTATCTATGAATAATATTTGAATCTTCTCTGAATTATTTTATGTATGATTGGTTATCTTTGCAAGTCTCTTCGAATTATCCGTTTGGTTTGGCCAACTAGATTGGTAGTTCATGCCATGGGAGAAGTGCTTAGCTTTGGGTTCGATCTTGCGGTGTCCTTTCCCAGTGACAGAAGGGGAAGCAAGGCACGTATTGCATTGTTGCCATCGAGGATAACAAGATGGGGTTTATTTCATATTGCATGAATTTATCTCTCTACATCATGTCATCTTGCTTAAGGCGTTACTCTGTTTTTAACTTAATACTCTAGATGCATGCTGGATATCGGTCGATGAGTGGAGTAAAAGTAGTAGATGCAGAATCGTTTCGGTCTACTTGTCACGGACGTGATGCCTATATACATGATCATGCCTAGATATTCTCATAACTATGCTCAATTCTGTCAATTGCTCAACAGTAATTTGTTCACCCACCGTAGAATACTTATGCTCTTGAGAGAAGCCACTAGTGAAACCTATGGCCCCCAGGTCTATTCTCATCATATCAATCTCCATTACTTTAATCTTGCTTTGCTTTTTTACTTTGCTTTTACTTTTTACTTTGCATCTTTATACCAAAAATACCAAAAATATTATATCTATCAGATCTCACTCTTGTAAGTGACCGTGAAGAGATTGGCAACCCCTAATCGCGTTGGTTGCGAGTAGCTGTCATTTTGTGCAGGTACGAGGGACTTGAGCGTGGCCTCCTACTGGATTGATACCTTGGTTCTCAAAAACTGAGGGAAATACTTACGCTACTCTGCTGCATCATCCCTTCCTCTTCGGGGAAAACCAACGCAAGCTCAATACGTAGCACCTGCAAACTCAGCCTGGTACTTTCTTTCGATTTTTCTCCACTGCGACCCGTCAGCGGGTGCTCTCAACTTCCCGTCTTTATTACTATCCTCTCTGTGCCATCGCATCAACTTGGCATGCTCTTCGTTTCCGAACAGACGTTTAAACCGTGGTATTATAGGAGCATACCACATCACCTTGGCAGGAACCTGATGACCCACAAGTGTAGGGGATCTATCGTAGCCTTTTCGATAAGTAGGAGTGTCGAACACAACGAGGAGCAGAAGGAAATGATAAGCAGTTTTCAGAAAGGTATTCTCTGCAAACACTGAAATTATCAGTAACAGATAGTTTTGTGATAAGGTAATTTGTAATGGGTAGCAAGTAATAAAAGTAAATAAGGTGCAGCCAGAGGGCCCAATCTTTTTTGTAGCAAAGTACAAGCATGGACCAACTCTTATATGAAGGAAAGCGCTCCCGAGGACACATGGGAATTATCGTCAAGCTAGTTTTTATCATGTTCATATGATTCGCGTTCGGTACTTTGATAATTTGATATGTGGGTGGACCGGTGCTTGGGTACTGTCCTTACTTGGACAAGCATCCCACTTATGATTAACCCCCATTGCAAGCATCCGAACTACAACAGAAGTATTAAAGTAAACCTAACCATAGCATGAAACATATGGCTCCAAATTAGCCCCTTACGAAGCAAAGCATAAATTAGGGTTTAAGCTTCTGTCACTCTAGCAACCCATCATCTACTTATCACTTCCCAATGCCTCCCTCTAGGCCCAAACAATGCTGAAGTGTCATGTAGTCAACGTTCACATGACACCACTAGAGGGATGACAACATACATCTCATCAAAATATCGAACGCATACCAAATTAACATGACTACTTATAGCAAGACTTCTCCCATGTCCTCAAGAACAAACGTAACTACTCATAGAGCATATTCATGTTCATAATTAGAGGGGTATTAATATGCATAATGGATCTGAACATATGATCTTCCACCAAGAAAACCAACTAGCATCTACTACAAGGAGTAATCAACACTACTAGCAACCCACAGGTACCAATCTAAGGTTTGGATACAAAGATTGGATACAAGAGATGAACTAGGGTTTGAGATGAGATGGTGCTGGTGAAGATGTTGATGGAGATTGACCCCCTCCCAATTAGAGGATCGTTGGTGATGACAATGGTGATGATTTCCCCCTCAAGGAGGGAAGTTTCCCCGCCAGAACAGCTCTGCTGGAGCCCTGATTGCTTCCGCCAAGGTTCCGCCTTGTGGCGACGGAGTTTCGTCCCGTGAGCTTGCTTATGATTTTTTCCTCAACGAAAGACTCCATATAGCCAAAGATGGGCATCGGAGAGCCACTAGGGGGCCCACGAGGCAGGGGGCGCGCCCCTCACCCTCGTGGCTAGGGTGTGGGCCCCCTCTGGTGGATTCATTCTCCAGTATTTTTTTATTAATTCCAAAAATGACTTACATGAAGTTTCAGGACTTTTGGAGCTGTGAAGAATAGGTCTCGAATATTTGCTCCTTTTCCATCCCAGAATCCCGGCTGCCGGCATTCTCCCTCTTCATGTAAACCTTGTAAAATAAGAGAGAAAAGGCATAAGTATTGTGACATAATGTGTAATAACAGCCCATAATGCAATAAGTATCGATATAAAAGCATGATGCAAAATGGACGTATCAGAACCCTCTTCCTAGGGGTCTCGCCGTCAACATCACCAGGGTCATCTCGTTTGATCTTATACCGCAATGCACCGCATACTGGGCATGCATTCAAATCCTTGTACGCACCGCGGTAGAGAATGCAGTCATTAGGGCATGCATATATCTTCTGCACCTCCAATCCTAGAGGGCATACGACCTTCTTTGTTGCGTACGTACTGTCGGGCAATTCATTATCCTTTGGAAGCTTCTTCTTCAATATTTTCAGTAGCTTCTCAAATATTTTGTCAGGCTCAGCATTCTCTGCCTTCCACTGCAGCAATTCCAGTAAGGTACCGAGCTTTGTGTTGCCATCTTCGCAATAGGGGTACAACCCTTTTTGTGATCCTCTAACATGTGATCGAACTTCATCTTCTCCTTTCGACTTTCGCACTGTCTCCTTGCATCAACAATGACCCGGCGGAGATCATCATCGGGCACATCGTCTGGTTCCTCTTGATCTTCAACAGCTTCCCCCGTTGCAGCATCACCGTATTCATGGGGCACATAGTTTTCATCGTCCTCTTCTTCTTCGTTGTCTTCCATCATAACCCCTATTTCTCCGTGCTTGGTCCAAACATTATAGTGTGGCATGAAACCCTTATAAAGCAGGTGTCTGTGAAGGATTTTCCGGTCAGAGTAAGACTTCGTATTCCCACATATAGGGCATGGACAACACATAAAACCATTCTGCTTGTTTGCCTCAGCCACTTCGAGAAAATTATGCACACCCTTAGTACTTGGAGGTGTGTTGCTACCTCTTGAGGACTGCGTTGGATTTCCCCGAAGAGGAAAGGATGATGCAGCAAAGTAGCGTAAGTATTTCCCTCAGTTTTTGAGAACCAAGGTATCAATCAAGTAGGAGGTTGCGCGCGAAGTCCCTAGTACCTGCACAAAACAAATAACTCCTCGCAACCAACGCGATAAGGGGTTGTCATTCCCTTCACGGTCACTTATGAGAGTGAGATCTGATAGATATCATAAGATAATATTTTTGGTATTTTTATGATAAAGATGCAAAGTAAAATAAAAGCAAAGTAAAAAAGCAAAGAAAATAACTAAGTATTGGAAGATTAATATGATGAAGATAGACTCGGGGGCCATAGGTTTCACTAGTGGCTTCTCTCAAGAGCATAAGTATTTTACGGTGGGTGAACGAATTACTGTTGAGCAATTGACAGAATTGAGCATAGTTATGAGAATATCTAGGTATGATCATGTATATATAGGCATCACGTCCGAGACAAGTAGACCGACTCCTGCCTGCATCTACTACTATTACTCCACTCATCGACCGCTATCCAGCATGCATCTAGAGTATTAAGTTCATGAAAACAGAGTAACACCTTAAGCAAGATGACATGATGTAGAGGGATAAATTCATGCAATATGATAAAAAAACCCATCTTGTTATCCTCGATGGCAACAATACAATACGTGCCTTGCTGCCCCTACTGTCACTGGGAAAGGACACCGCAAGATTGAACCCAAAGCTAAGAACTTCTCCCATTGCAAGAAAGATCAATCTAGTAGGCCAAACCAAACTGATAATTCGAAGAGACTTGCAAAGATAACCAATCATACATAAAAGAATTCAGAGAAGATTCGAATATTGTTCAGAGGTAAACTTGATCATAAACCCACAATTCATCGGTCTCAAACAAACACACCGCAAAAAGAAGATTACATCGAATAGATCTCCACAAGAGAGGGGGAGAACATTGTATTGAGATTCAAAAAGAGAGAAGAAGCCATACAGCTAATAACTATGGACCCGAAGGTCTGAGGTAAACTACTCACACTTCATCGGAGAGGCTATGGTGTTGATGTAGAAGCCCTCCGTGATGGATACCCCTTCCGGCGGAGCTTCGGAACATGCCCCAAGATGGGATCTCGTGGATACAGGAAGTTACGGTGGTGGAATTAGGGTTTTGGCTCTGTATCTGATCGTTTGGGGGTACGTAGGTATATATAGGAGGAAGGAGTACGCCGGTGGAGCAACAGGGGGCCCACGAGGGTGGAGGGCGCGCCTGGGGGGTAGGCGCGCCCCCTACCTCGTGGCTTCCTCTTTTGTTTCTTGATGTAGGGTCCAAGTCTCCTGGATCATGTTCGGTGAGAAAATCACGTTCCCGAAGGATTCATTCCGTTTGGACTCCATTTGATATTCCTTTTCTTCGAAACCCTAAATAGGCAAAAACAGCAATTCTGGGCTGGGCCTCCGGTTAATAGGTTAGTCCCAAAAATAATTTTAAAGTGGAAAATAGAACCCAATAATGTCCAAAACAGTAGATAATATAGCATGGAGCAATCAAAAATTATAGATACGTTGGAGACGTATCATGTGTCTGTCACCATACATCCATCGCCGGTTCATCTGCGTGTATTATATATAATTAGGTGTGTTAAAAACCATTACAGAACATCATGGATAGATAAGTGACCAAATTAATAGAAGTTCATCAACACATTAAAACCAAAGTACATACATAGTTCTCATTAAACAACATATAGCTCTCTAGAGCATCTAATTAAACCATACATTGAAACTATGTAAAACATTTCAATGCAACAAAAAATGCGATCATAATCGCAACCAAGGTAACAAATGATCCAACGGCAAAATGATACCAAGCCTCGGTATGAATGGCATATTTTCTAATGTTTCTAATCTTCAACCACATTGCATCCATCTTGATCTTGTGATCATCGACGACATCTGCAACATGCAACTCCAATATCATCTTCTCCTCCTCAATTTTTTTAGTTTTTCCTTCAAGTAATTGTTTTCTTATTCAACTAAATTTAACCTCTCGATAATAGGGTCGGTTGGAATTTCTGGTTCACATACCTCCTAGATAAATAAAATCCATGTCACGTTGGTCGGCATAATTGTCATAAACAATAAATGAACCAAATAGTTAGAAAAGATAATATATACCACATCCGAAACATAGACAGGATGAGGGCTGACGGGGGCGGATACAAAAACCATCGCACTATATAATAACAAGCAATAATAGAAGTAAGAAAATTAGACAAGTATCTATCTAATCATACAAGTAAGAATTTTTTTTCTTTCAGAAAGAAGATAAGAACAAGAGGCTCACCACGGTGGTGCCGGTGACGAGATCGGTGCGAGCGATCGACGGGGGTGAAGACAGGGACGGGACTTGACAGACCGCTAAACCTAGACAAATCTCGAGGAAAATGGAGGTTGGAGGTCGAGCTTCGGGAGGAGAAAGCTTAACTAGTGTGGCTCGGGCGTTTCATCGAACACCTCATGTGCATAGGAGGTGATCTAGAGCACCACAAAGTTCTCCCCTCACCGGCCAGAAAAACAGAGCAGTGGAGTGCTCTGCTCGCGGGCGAGGGGTATATATAGCCACCTCATTGGTCCCGGTTTGTGGCTGGAACCGGGACTAAAGGCCCCCCTGCTGTCCCGGTTCCAGCCATGAACCGAGACCAATGGATGTGGGCCAGGAGCGAGGACCATTGATCCCGTTTCGTGCGTGGAACCGAGACAAATGGGTCCAGACGAACTGGGACCAATGCCCCACGAGGCCCGGCCGGCCCCTTGGGCTCACGAACCGGGACGCATGCCTCCATTGGTCCCGGTTCGTGGCTGAACCAGGACTAATGGGCTGGCCAGGCCTCAACCAAAGCCTTGTTTTCTACTAGTGACCGCCTGAGTCGCCGGCCTGCCACCCGCCGATGTGTGCTAGCCATCTTTGCTTGGTTGTTTCTAGTGCATGGATTGATTTGTGTGTGCTAGCTGATCTCTTTTGCTCGGCATATTGTTTTCAAGATACCTGATTACCGGCGGTATCCTTGCATTGCCCATTACTATCTTTTTCCTTTTTATGTTTGATTGAAAGCGATTTTGCTAACTCTCAATTGCTATCGCTTGTCGCGATGTTGGAATCCTTGCAATGATCAATGGTTAAAGGACTTCAAACCTCTGTCACTATAAATATGTCCATCCAGCGGCTCAACCCGTGGGAGTTAGTTTGCCCACTACAACTCATCCTGGATCAAGCTAACAATTGGAGATGGTCGCGCAGCTCCTCTGGACGCTCCTCTTCTACAAAGCTTCTATTGAGGAATGGCCATCATGCACTTCGGTAAATGCCATTTGGAAGAGCCGGGCACCCCTCCATCGTTCAAAGACACGATGACTAGACGGGAATATCGACCAAAAATCTCGAGGGTTTACCTGGTGCGGAAATCTCCAATACCCTCTCCTTAGATGAGATTGACGAGGCCCCTGAGGAGCAGGCGCCGCAGCTCAAAACAGTGGCGGATCCACGACCTAGGCCGGGGGGGGGGGGCTTGGGCCCTGGTCATGAGGATTGCACACTGCCTTCAGTATATCATGGTGGGCACTGTAGTGACACTGTAGGGGGTAATGTAGCTGGCCTAGGGCCCGGAGCTTCGCCCAATCCTGGGTCCTCCCCTAGCTCAAAACCTATAGGATAAAGTTCTCAACATGCAGGAACATCCACGAGGACGGGTCTACCTAATGCTAAGAAAAGAGTCTGGCTTGTGTAGCTCTGGTGCAAACCACCTTTTGGGGAGGCTCCATCCTACAATTCCAGGATGGAAGAAAAAGTGGTCGCTAGGAATATGGTCGCAGTGGTACCAGGCTCACCACGCCCGAGACCCTACTGCGGCAGGATAACCATCCAATTCCATGGGACGGACTATCCGGAGAACCTTCCTCATCCAGGACAATATCCACTAGTAGCAGCACCCATGATATAAAGGGACAAGTGATACGTCTCCAACATATCTATAATTTTTGATTGTTCCATGCTGTTATATTATCATTCTTGGATGTTTTACAATCATTTAATAGCAACTTTATATCATTTTTTGGGTCTAACCTATTGACATAGTGCCCAGTGCTAGTTGCCGTTTTTTTTCTTATTTTTTACTTCGCAGAAAATCAATACCAAACGGAGTCCAAATGTAGCAAAACTTTTTTGAGATTTTTTCTGGACCAGAAGATAGACAATGGGCCAAGAAAGTACCAGAGGGGGCTCCAAGGGGAGCACAACCCACCTGTGCGCACTTGGGGGCCCAGGTGCGCCCTGGTGGGTTGTGCCCACCTCGGCCGCCTCCCTCACCACCTCTTTGCTCTATAAAGACCCCCAAATTCCAAAAACCCTAGGGTGTCGGATTTCGGGTTCCGGCAGACCCTTGAGGTTCGAACACTGGGGTGCGCGCAGAGATTTCGCCTTCTACCTACGTGCACCCCTCCGCCTCGCTAAGATCTAAGCCATGGAAAGAACAGCACAAGAGACACAGGGTTTATACTGGTTCGGGCCACCGTTGTGGTGTAATACCCTACTCCAGTGTGTGGTGTGGTGGATTGCCTCTTGGGCTGATGATGATGAGCAATACAAGGAAGAACAGCCTCGCGAGGGTCTGTTCTTGGCAGGGGGGATGAACTGTTAGGAGGAGTTCAGTCACCCTTCTCTCTCTCTCTCCCTTCTCGATTCTCCCTCTGATTTCGACCCGATCTCCGATCTCTGATCTCCCCTCTACCCTGTGGGTGGCTAGTCCTATTTATAGGCAAAGGCCCTGGGCCTTCCCAAATATTGAGCGGGAAGGGCGCCAACAATTGGCCATTTTGAAGGGGAACATCTGGTACACTTATCCTGACTAAAGTTGGTCCTCGCCTGTCAAAGGCTCTGGTGGTGACGCTGGCTTGGGCTCCACAATGACTTCCTCCCTGCCGTTGGACTGGTCTTGGTCTCGTTGCACTGAAACGGGTGCCTTTGCTTGATGCTCTCGCCTGCGCTTGCTCCCTTTGCACCAAAGAGGAAAGGAGGACACTGCGCGGCTGGCGCCCGCCCGGTGCCTTTGGTCGTCATGGCTTGCGTCACGGGCACCTCGTGAGGTACCCCGCCTTGATCTCTCCGCCTCCTCGCGAGCCAGCCTGATGAGGCCGTGCCTGAGGAAGCTCCGTGTCGTCCGCCCCGCGAGGCTTGGCCCCTCACGAGGGTCTTGGGTCTGTATTGATGAAGATGGGCCATGCTGGGCCCCTCCTCGAGCCACGCCGCAGGCCGCAGGCAGGCAAGTCTGGGGACCCCCGTTCCCAGAACGCCGACAGTAGCCCCCGGGCCCAAGGCGCGCCTGGACTTGGCCGTGCAGGGAGGCGAAAGGGCCAGAGCAAAGCGCCGCCGGCCCTAACAGCCTGCGGCCTTGGGTGCCGCGTGGCGGTTGATTGGACGTGGGCGTCTCCACTTCCCCACGGCGCCTTAGCAACTGCGCGGATTGGACAAGTCCCTGCATGCAAAGCGGGTCATGATTACCTGCGATCATGGGGGTCGACGGTTGGCCCTCGCCGGCTATAAGTACGGATCGGCATGCGCCCTTCCAGTTCATCCTCCCTCGCTTCTCCTTCTTCTTCATGGCCCCATCGAGAAGGTTCTCGGCCGCAGAGAAGGGGAAGGCTCACCAGGTTGAGCCTGCCTCTCCCTCGCCCAAGCGCGGCCGAGGGCGCCCTCGCAAACATCTTGTGGCCACCACGGCAGCTCCCCGCGGCCGTGGAGACGATTTCCAGCACGGTGACGGGCGGACTACTGCGGTCGGGGGGCGCGCTTCGGTCGCACGTTCCCCTAGGCCGATCTTTCGCGCTGCAGAGGTGCTGCCGGAGTTCGTTGTGTGGTCGGCGGAGCCGACTAGCACCCGGCTTCAACTTCCTCGCTTCCTCCTTGGCGAGCTCCCGGCCGGCGCCCCGGGCGGCCTCTAGCTTCAGGCAGACGACTGCTGCAGCCGGGCCTCATGGGCTTCACTGGAGGTCTCCACAGCCGGGAGCCTGTCCTTGACCCGTGGTTGGCAGACGTTTGCCCACGCGCGTGGCCTGAGCCGTCGGTGCACCCTGCACTTCAAGTTTGACGGCGATGCCACCCTCTATGTGAGGGTGTTTGGGGAAGATGGTCGCCGCGCAGGGTGCTGCCCTGAGGACGACGACCGCGGCCGGGAACCCAGCCCCGGCGATGATCTGAGGACAGCGCGCGCGTGATTGGCGGCGCTCAGGGTTCGCCAAGCTTCACCTGTTCTTCTTCAGGCGGCGACTCTTCTAGCGGTGGCCGCAGTCAGCCTCCACGCCGTCGTACCTGCTTGGGAGGTGGTAGCGTGTCTGCCCGCCGTCGCGCCTTGGTGAAGCGCGAGAGGGAGTCTGCCTGAGCCCCGGAGGAAGCTCGAGTCTTCCCTGCAGGCCGGCGTGAGGCGAGCTGTGCCTGATTTGTTCTTTCTTTTCGTTTTTCCTATGTAAAAAGACAGTAGCGTGGAGCCCCGCGGAGGCGTGTTTGGGTTATTGCTGTTAATCATCGCTTTGCTTCCGTTATCGTGCCTTCCGGCTACGTGCCTGCGCGTGGATAGTTCCCGGCCCTAGCCGTGGGGGGCGACCGACCCAGGCCCTATGTTTGTGTCGCGGTGGCCGTGGGGCACGGACTGGAGGGGTGCTCCTATAATGGACCCAGGACGCGAAACCTTTGAACAACTAGGACAGGAACACTCGTGAGGGCACTCGGCTGCCCCCCTCGCGAGGCCTTGCATAAGAGAAATCGAGGCAGCAGAGTGAAAAGTCGAAGAACCACAAGCCAAAGACGGCAACAACTTCAATAAAACTTCGAATGAGAATGAACAAGCCAACTGCGGAAAGCAAATGAAAAAGCCGTGTCCGGCACCTAATCTAGTCTTCGACATCTTCTCACCAGCGCGGAGCTAACTGCTGCCACTGGGCGTGGGAGGGAGCCCCAGGGCCTGAGGCCGGCGCTCCTGAGACTCCGGGGCGTGTACAGCCCCAACTCATTATTACGTGAGAGTGTCACGGGCGGCGAGCTTCACAGGCGTTGGCCTTCTTCACAGGCTCCGGGCCTTTCTTGGGGGAAGCAGGCTTCACGGGCATTTGCCCTCTTCACAGGCTCCAGGCCTTTTCCAAAATGCGACAGCTTCACAGGCATTCGCCTTCTTCACAGGCTCCGAGCCTTTTCCAAAATGCGACAGCTTCACAGGCATTCGCCTTCTTCACAGGCTCTGGGCCTTTTCCAAAATGCGACAGCTTCACAGGCATTCGCCTTCTTCACAGGCTCTGGGCCTTTTCCAAAACGCGACAGCTTCACAGGCATTCGCCTTCTTCACAGGCTCTAGGCCTTTTCCAAAAAGGATAATCTTCACAGGCACTCGCCTTCTTCACAGGCTCTGGGCCTTTTCCAAAACGCGACAGCTTCATAGGCATTCGCCTTCTTCACAGGCTCTGGGCCTTTTCCAAAAAGGATAATCTTCACAGGCATTCGCCTTCTTCACAGGCTCTGGGCCTTTTTATGGGTAGAACCTCCGGAGGTGCTGGATGTTCCATGCGTTCTGGACCGGCACCCCCTCCTGAGTCTCCAAGCGCGCGGAGCCGGGCCTGGAAACATGAACAACCTTGAACGGGCCCTCCCACATGGGAGAGAGCTTGTGCAGTCCCTTCCTGGAGAGAACCCGCCTGAGCACGAGGTCTCCTACCTTGAGAGTTCTGGGGCGGATGTTGCGGCAGTGATATCGTCGCAGCGCTTGTTGGTACCTCGCCGCTCGCAGCGCGGCTTCTCGGCAACGTTCCTCCCCCAGCACGAGGTCCATCCCCCGCATGGCGTCCTGCTGCGCCTCGTCGAACGCCAGGACCCGCGCGGAGCGACATCTGACCTTGTGAGGGAGGAATGCTTCGGCTCCATAGACCAGGAAGAACGGGGTCTCTCCAGTCGTCTTGGTCGCGGTTGTGCGGATGGACCACAACACGGACTGAAGCTCGTCGTACCAACCTCTGCTGCAGGCCTCCAGCTTCTTCTTGAACGTCCTGGTCTTGAGGCCCCTCAGGACCTCTGCGTTGGCTCGCTCGGCCTGGCCGTTGCTTCGGGGGGCGATGAGGCACTGAAGGCTTGACGAGGTGGCACCATGCGGGGCTGCCGCAGCCAGAGCTCAGCCATTTAGGTTTGTCGGCGTTGCAGGGACGGGCCCATGCGCAAGCGTCGTGCCGTTTGGGAGCAGCTCCGTCAGTTGGCGTCAGTTGAGCGGGCAACTGATGATGTTGAGGACGAAGGAGTGTTGGCGTAGCAGACTCGGTGGGCTGCGGAAGCCGATCCTCATGAGCCCCAGGCCCAGGGGCCTCGGGAGGCTCCGGAGGCGCTGGTGGCTCCTCGCGAACCATCTCCATCTCCGCCAGGGCTGCGGAACGCCTGGCCTCTTGAGCCTCCATGATGCCCCTCATGAGGCGCTGGTACATGGCAGCCGCGTTCGGCAAGCCGTAAGGCATGCGAACATAGCTGTGGGGTGGACCTTCGCAGCGCCCCACTCGCGAGGGCCAGAGGCGCTCCAGAGAGGCGACTCGATTGAGCCCTGGTATGTCGATGCAGACGCGCAGCCCACCATCCTCGCCTGGATGGGGAGCCACAGCTGGTAGGCGGCGGCCGCCTCTCATGACTCTTGACTCCTGTAGCTCCTGAATGGCCTTGCTGACGAACTCCTGAGGGTCTGGCCCTCCTTGCCTTACTCCTTCTTGAGGGAAACGTGCTTCGAAACATGCCTCCATGTGGTGCCCAAGCGCCTCCCTCGTGACCTTAGCTAGGTCGGTGGCCCTCCAGGGGAGGGCCCTCGAGCCCTGCCTGAGGAGGGCGCCGGGCGTGCTTTCCTATGCGATGGAAGGAGGTTCCCCCTGGGCAGGCGCGGGCCCTGAGGGGCCTGCCTCCTGAGGGGCCGGGCCGGACAATATCTTCTTCTTCTTCGGGGCGGTCTCGGGAAGCCTCCTGCTTCCGCGATCCGGGTCTTCCAGCGATGCGGCCTGAAAGGCTCGTTCCAGGGAACACACCGCGTCCTTCTCTTCACAGGGCACCGTGATGTTCCTGGCATCTTGAGGACGTTGTAGCCGCGGTGAGTTACGGCCATAAACTTGGCCAGCGCTGGGTACCCAAGGATGGAGTTGTACGGCAGGCGAATGTGAGCGACGTCGAAGTCGATGAGCTCAGTGCGGTAGTTGTCGCGTGCCCCGAAGGTGACAGGCAGGCGGACCTGCCCAATCGGGACCGTGGAGCCGTCGGTGACTCTGGAGAAAGGCTTGGTTGGCTGAAGCTGGTTGTAGGGCACTTGGAGATTGTTGAATGTTTCCACAGACAGGACAGTGAGCCCTGCCCCGCCATCGATGAGGGTCCTGGTGACCACCACGTTGCTGATGATTGGGGAACAAAGCATCGGGAGGACTCCGGCTGTGGCCGCACACTTGAGCTGATCTGCTGAGCTAAACGTGATGGCGCACGCCAACCACCTGAGAGGGCGCGTGGCTTCGAGCTTGGGGAGGACTGCATTCACTTCGCGGGTGAACTGCTTGAAGATGCGTTGAGAGGCTGGGGCATGAGCCCCGCCCAGAATGCAGGCGATCGCGCGCGGCTCCTGGAAGCCCCCAGCCCCCTCGTCCTGATGGCGGTCCTCGTTTCTCCTTGGCTGCGGCGGCAGCGAAGGGAGGTCTGCGTTGCCTGGTGGGCGATTCTCGCGAGGCTGATTCCTCCAGTCTCCCTCGTGAGGCGGGTCTTGCCAGCGATCCTCGCGAGGTTGATCGCGCCACCCTTGGCGCGGGCAGCGGTCTTCCCAGCGTCCTGTGTTCCTTCCTCCTCCTCGACCATAGCCCCGGTCATCGCGGTCGGGGCGACGGCCGATCCTTCCTTCTCGCATGGCTCGGAGCTCTTGACATTCGTTGGTGTTGTGGGTGTGGAGGTCATGGTACACACAGTACCGACTGCCCTTGGAAGATTCGGGTTGATCTCTGCCCCGCTTGGTGTCTGGTTCTGCCGCGAGCACGGCAGCCCCCTTGCGTTTCACATCCTTGGCCTTGGGCTTCTTATCTTCTGGGTCCGCAGCAGGCAGCTCGAGGAGGGAGAGACGCCCTTCTTCAGCCCTGGCGCACTTGGTTGCCAAGTTGAACAACTCCAAGGAAGTGCACAGGTCTTCATGCATCGCCAGCTCCTCTTTCATCTTGACGTCGCGCACGCCGTCGGAGAAGGCTGAGATGATGGCCTCCTCGGTCACCTTGGGAATATTGAGGCGTGCGTTGTTGAAGCGCTGGATGTACTTCTGCAGGGTCTCTCCGGGTTATTGCTTGATGCGGCGCATGTCGCTCACGGCGGGTGGCCGGTCGCGAGTACCTTGGAAGTTGGCGATGAAGCGGGTGCGCATCTCGTCCCAGGAGGAGATCGTGCCTGGAGCCAGGTTCAGGAGCCAGGTGCGGGCCCCGTCCTTGAGCGCCATGAGAAACCAGTTCGCCATGACCTTCTCGTCTCCGTTGGCAGCTTCGATGCCTAGCTCATAGAGCTGGAGGAACTCCGCAGGGTCGGCCGTGCCGTCGTAACGAGGAGGCAGGTCTGGCTTGAACTTGCCGGGCGACGCGACGCTGCGTAGCTCAATGGTGAAGGCACGGCAGCCTGCTGTGGCCACGGGAGGCCTTGGGTGACGGAGAGCTTGGTCTTGCATGTCCCCACGCGCTGCGGCTGGGAGCAGCGCGGGGTCTTGATGTGCGGGAGCAGGAACATGGTCGCGACGTGCTGGAGCAGGGAGCGTCCAGGCAGCTTCTTGCGGGCGAGGGACTTCTTGGCAGCTCTGCTCTTGCCGCGCTAGCACCTGACGGAGCGGGTTCCGCCCAGGGGCCACGTGCCTTGGAGCCATGGCGCCTTCTTCAGGAGGAGGCGGCTGGGGCACCCCCGGAGCTTCGTCGCCCGCGCGGGGCGGGGTGCGGTGCAGCGGAACAGACGGCGCAGGAGAGCCCCCTACGGCGCGGACGAGCTCGGCGACGCGGTCGAGCCATTCTTCGTAGATGTCGTCGACGGGACGGTAGCGCAGGAGCTCGTTTGCCGCGATGAGCGCAGCTCGAGCCTCCATGGGTGCGCGGAGCGCACGAGATGAAGAACCAGCTGGGGTGAGCGAGGGAGTAGCGGTGCGGCCGTCTTGCCGCACGGACGGATGCTGAGACGACGCTTGCTGCTCGTCCCCCGCCGGGCCGGTGGCGGCGTTGACGGCAGGTGACGGGGAACGGCGAGGACGCCCGCCGATAGGAGCCGTCTGGGCGACGTGGGAAGTGAGAGCGGCCCGGCGCTCGGCACGGGCCCGACGAGCGTCAGACATGGACGCGATGGTCGGAGGAGAACGGGGTGGTGGAAGACGAATTCCGGCGGACCCCTACCTGGCGCGCCAAATGTCGGATTTCGGGTTCCGGCAGACCCTTGAGGTTCGAACACTGGGGTGCGCGCGGAGATTTTTCCTTCTACCTACCTGCACCCCTCCACCTCGCTAAGATCTAAGCTATGGAAAGAACAGCACAAGAGACACAGGGTTTATACTGGTTCGGGCCACCGTTGTGGTGTAATACCCTACTCCAGTGTGTGGTGTGGTGGATTGCCTCTTGGGCTGATGATGATGAGCAATACAAGGAAGAACAGCCTCGCGAGGGTCTGTTCTTGGCTGGGGGATGAACTGCTAGGAGGAGTTCAGTCACCCTTCTCTCTCTCTCCCTTCTCGATTCTTCCTTCGATTTCGATCCGATCTCCGATCTCTGATCTCCCCTCTACCCTGTGGGTGGCTAGTCCTATTTATAGGCAAAGGTCCTGGGCCTCTTCCCAAATATTGAGCCGGAAGGGCGCCAACAATTGGCCATTTTGAAGGGGAACATCTAGTACACTTATCCTGACTAAAGTTGGTCCTCGCCTGCCAAAGGCTCTGGTGGTGACGCTGGCTTGGGCTCCACAATGACTTCCTCCCTGCCGTTGGACTGGTCTTGGTCTCGTTGCACCGAAATGGGTGCCTTTGCTTGATGCTCTCGCCTGCGCTTGCTCCCTTTGCACCAAAGAGGAAAGGAGGACACTGCGCGGCTGGCGCCCGCCCGGCGCCTTTGGTCGTCATGGCTTGCGTCACGGGCACCTCGTGAGGTACCCCGCCTTGATCTCTCCGCCTCCTCGCGAGCCAGCCTGATGAGGCCGTGCCTGAGGAAGCTCCGTGTCGTCTGCCCCGCGAGGCTTGGCCCCTCGCGAGGGTCTTGGGTCTGTGTTGATGAAGATGGGCCATGCTGGGCCCCTCCTTGAGCCACGCCGCAGGCCGCAGGCAGGCAAGTCTGGGGACCCCCGTTCCCAGAACACCGACATATGGGAGTCGACGAAACACAATTCGAGCCGCCGCAAGTTCCAGAAACACCAGATGCAATCTAGACACCATCACGGAGGGGTTTATCATCCTCATTGGTGCCTCTCCGATGATGCGTGAGTAGTTCATTGTAGACCTTCAAGTCCGTAGTTAGTAGCTAGATGGCTTCCTCTCTCTCTTTTTATTCTCAATACAATGGTCTCTAGGAGATCTATTTGCTGTAACTCTTTTGCGGTGTGTTTGTTGGGATCTGATGAACTTTGAGTTTATGATCAGATCTATTTTATCCATGAGAGTTATCTGAGTTTGCATCTCTTATATGCATGATTGCTTGTAGCCTCGTATTTCTTCTTTGAATCTTTGGTTTAGTTAGGCAAACTAGATCGATTTTCCTTGCCATGGGAATAAGTGCTTCGTGATAGGTTCGATCTTACGGTGCTCAATCCCAGTGATAGAAGGGGACATGACACATATGTATTGTTGCTTTTAAGGATAACAAGATGGGGTCTATTCCTACATGAATAGATCTTGTCTACATCATGTCATCATTCTTATTGCATTACTCCGTTTCTCCATGAACTTAATACACTAGATGCATGCTGGATAGCGGTCGATGTGTGGAGTAATAGTAGTAGATGCAGACAGGAGTCGGTCTACTAATCTTGGACGTGATGCCTATATAACAATCATTGCCTGGATATCATCATAATTATTTGAAGTTGTATCAATTGCCCAACCGTAATTTGTTTACCCGCCGTATGCTATTTTTCTCGAGATAAGCCACTAGTGAAATCTACGGCTCCGGGTCTGTTCTTTATCATATTGCTTTGAGATCTATTTTTATTTGCTTTTATGTTCAGATCTATTATTCCAAAAACCCAAAAACCCAAAAATAACTTTTGTTATTAATTTTATTTTGCGTTTCGCGAGATATATTTATCCAATCTACTACAAACCAATCTATCTTTTACCTGGGAGGGATTGACAACCCCTCTTACGCGTCGGGTTGCAAGTATTTGTTCTTTGTGTGCATGTACTGTTTACATAATGTTGCGTGGTTCTCCTACTGGTTCGATAAACTTGATGGAAATATGCCCTAGAGGCAATAATAAACAAATACCGTGTCCCTAGTGAGCCTCTACTAGACTAGCTCGTTGATCAAGAGATGTTTAAGGTTTCCTAACTATAGACATGTGTTCTCACTTGATAATGGGATCACATCATTAGGAGAATGATGTCATGGACACCCATCCGTTAGCATAGCATATGATCGTTCAGTTTATTGCTACCACTTTCTTAATGTCAAATACATATTCCTTCGACCATGAGATCATGAAACTCCCGGATACCGGAGGAATACCTTGTGTGTTATCCAACATCACAATGTAACTGGGTGATCATAAAGATGCTCTACATGTATCTCCGAAGGTGTCTGTTGAGTTGGCATGAATCAAGATTTGGATTTGTCACTCCATATATCAGAGAGGTATCTCTGGGCCCTCTCGGTAATACAACATCACAAGAAGCTTGCAAGCAAAGTGACTAAGGAGTTAGTTACAAGATAATGTATTACGGAACGAGTAAAGAGACTTGCCAGTAACGAGATTGAACTAGGTATGTAGATACCGACGATTGAATATCGGGCAAGTAACATATCGACAGACAAAGGGAATTACATATGTTGTCATAAGGTTCGATGATACGTCTCCAACGTATCTATGATTTATGAAGTATTCATGCTATTATATTATCAATCTTGGATGTTTTATATGCATATATATGCTATTTTATAAGATTTTTGGGACAAACCTATTAACCTAGAGCCCAGTGCCAGTTTTTATTTTTTCCTTGTTTTTAACTATCGCAGAAAAGGAAAATCAAACGGAGTCCAATTGACCTGAAACTTCACGGAGATCATTTTCACACCAGAAGAAGCCCACAGAGTACCAGAGGTGGGCCAGAAGAGTCCCGAGGCCACCACGAGGGTGGGGGCGCGCCCTACCCCCTGGGCGCGCCCCCTGCCTCCTGGCCACCTCGGGAACCCCCCTGACTTGTCCCTGTCGGTGTACAAAAAGAGGGGTACACTTTTTGTACCCCTATAACTGTGCACAGGCAGTCTGAGCCACAGGCACCACCACACTGAGCAAGGCAAGGGAGGTGAGCCAAGGTAAGGCCGAAGCTCAGGAGAAGAAGAATGACGCCAAGACCAAGACCACAAAGAGCGAAGGGGACGAAGCGGACCCCCCGGCAAGATCCTTGCCGGGAGGCGGTTTTAGCAAACCCGGCAAGACCCTTGCCGTGGCAGCTCGCCCCACACCTACGGAGTGAGTCTCCCTTGAGTCCACGACCCCCATGGGGCAAGAATTTGGGAGACATCCCCGTGGTGGCATGCAGATCTTTGTGAAGACATTCAAGATCAGATACACCCTTTAGAAGATTATGATCCTTGGCAGGATCCCAGCCAAGGAGGACCACAAGGCCCCCGGCAAGAGCCTTGCCGAGGATGACAGCAGGCGCCATGGCAAGACCCTTGCCGGGGCCCCGGCAAGTCCCTTCCCAAGAACACCCGTAGGGCCACCATCAGGCCCATGCCAGTCAAACCTCCACCGCCATTCGCATGCAGCTGCCGACCCAACCAGCTGGGCAGGCACCTGCGTGGCGGCATGCGGATCTTCGTGGAGACCCACCACTGCACCACCTCAGCTGCCTGCCTGCCTACATGGCACCGCGGGCGCCGCTGGCCAGGGCGCGTGTCGACACGAGAGGGAGCGGCGACGGACGAGACAGGGCTCCCCCCCGTCCTCGATAAAGCAAGGACACCTGGGCAAGACGCATTAAATGCGCCTTGTCATGTACTGCGAGGGATAACCTCACATCACTGTACCCTTTCCACCTCCTGTGTGCCACTGTGGAACCCCTTTCCTATAAAAGGAGGCCCGAGGCGACCAGGAGGAGGATTCGGCTTTTTGGAGCTCCTCACGCCCCATAGCTAGCTCAAGAACACAGATATACAATCCACCAAAGCAGGAGTAGGGTTTTACGCATCCCCGCGGCCCGAACCTGGATAAACGAACCGTGTGCTATCTGTTTGATCCGCTCTTCTCACGACCCCGCGCCCCGCAACCGTAGTAGGGATTCTTGTGATCCCATAGGTGTCGTTCCCACCGACATCTTTGGCGCGCCAGGTAGGGGCGCAGTTGTGAGAATCGGCTTTAGCAGTTAGTTCGACGCTTCTTCATCGTCATGGCGCCCAAGAAGAAGACGACGGTGGCGGTTGGCCCGTCGGAAGCCGTACATCCCGTCCCGACGCGGGCGAGCAGCGGACCGGTCGCAGAAAGGACCCGGGGCGCCGTTCGCGAACACCAACACCGTCCCAGCAGCCGGAGTTTGGGAGGCGGCGACGTTCGTGCGCCTGGTAATGGGCCGCACGCCGCCAAATCCAAAGACGGAGCCAGGCCCTCCGCGGGTGGCGCGGGGCCTTCCAAGATCACTACCGCCCCGCCCGAAGGCGATGCGAGGGCCTCCAAGACTCCCACGCCGGCGCCGACGGCGCGCTCCTCTCAAGCGGCGTGCGACGAACGGCGCAATCACGCCGAAGACCCCAGGCGTCGCCGCGGGAAGAGCCCCGAGCGCCACTCCCGGGAGGTAGAAGACCTGCCCGCTCGCCGAGGCGCTGGTGAAGATGGCATGCGACCGCGGGGTCGTGATAGAGCTCCTTCTGACATGGTCAGAAGTCGAAGCGTGTCGTGATCCGTGCAGGTTTCGCTGCCACCAACGCCAGCAGAAGCCCTGGCGCGCGCGTAGTTGCTCCTCGAATTTCCTCCCACTACGGGGAAACTCGACGAATGGAGAGCCACTATCCGAAGCCTTGTTGCGGTGGCCAACAAAGACGAACCGAGTCTGGTGGAGCCCCCGGGTCGATGCTCCGACGGAGTCCCACGCACCAGTGGCAGGAAAGCCGGCGGCGCCGCGACCATGATGCACTCGCCTCCTCCTCGCCCGGTACCGCGGACGTCAGCCCGTCGCGACATTGCGGGCGACGAAATCTCCATAGCGTCGTCCGACCTGCGGACCCACTGTGACCAGCGCCAAGTCCTTCGGGAACGAGAACATGAAGACACTCGAACCACTATCGAGCGCTGGCGCGGAGCGCGCCACCAGTCAGACAGGCGAGCAGGGCCTGCTGTGAACCACCCGGCACCGGAGAGCCCTGGAGGCCTACCTTACGAGGTAGGCTATCCGGCTTTTACCCGTGAGCTGCGGCAGTTCCAGTGGCCCACTCACGCACCTTCAAACCTGAAGTGGGCGAAAAGTACAGCGGCAAGACCCACCCGTCCGAGTTCCTCAGCATCTACACCATTGCGATGCAAGCTGCCGGAGCCCGCGACGATAAGGTGCTTGCGAATTACGTTCCGTTGGCTCTTAAACCCAACGCCATGTCATGGTTGATGTACTTGCCGGTAGACTCTATTTCCTCCTGGTCAGATTTGTGCCATGAGTTTGTGGGCGCCTTTACTGGAGGCCACCAAGCCCATGGCCAAGTGAGCGACCTGCACGTCATTCCCCAGAAGGGAGGCGAGAGTCTCGGCAAGTATATACAGAGGTTCAGCCGGATACAGTACAATATCCCTGATGTTCACCCTACCGCCATCATCAGCGCGTTCCATCAGAACGTGCGTAACCGCAAGATGCGCAAAGAGCTGGCAATGAACAAGGTGAAATATGTAGCAGAACTCTATGTTCTTGCTGACAGATATGTCCAGGCTGAAGAGGGAAGGAAGTACCCTGGCGAAGACGCCGGTGTGGAAACCGACTCCTCAGATGAAGATACTGCCGCCCCAGCGAAGAAAGGTCGGCGCCGCAACAGGAAGCGCAAAGGTAAAGCCGTGCTTGCCGTCGAGGGATCTAGTGACACCGGCTCCACCAAGAAAACCAAGGCAGATGACCCCGGCAAGGAAATTGCCAGATGTGTCGCCTGCCGGGCCTTGGCGGTTGCCGAGAAACCAGGGAACTCCGACAAGCGATACTGCAAGATCCATCGCACCAAAGGCCATGCTCTCCAAGACTGCCGACAGGTTGAGCTCCTCGCTGAGAAGAAGAGGGCTGAATATGAGAGGCGGGACAAGGAGAAGGGCCAAGACGGTGCTGAGGGGTCCGGCAAGAAGCGTGATGGCCAGGCAGGCTGTCGCGGCAAGGATATAGAATAGGAGAGGCCCGCCTGGGGCCGTGACAAAAAGCCAGAAGACGACGATCACGAAGAGGACGACGAATCCAGCGACCAAGAGTTTCAGAAAGCTACAGAGGCCATGTGCACCGACGGCGGCGCCTCGCTGCATACTTCTCACCGCCAGCTTAAACAGTGGGCGCGAGAGATTACAGCGGCAGAGCCGTCGTTTGATGCCGAAAGGCCGCTGAAGTGGTCCAGCACACCTATCATTTTTTACACTGAGGATCACCCTGATCGCACTACTGCGGTCGGGTGCTTGCCATTGTTGGTTTCACCAACAATACGCAACCTCAAGGTGACAAAGATGCTAGTCAATGGCGGGGCCGGTCTGAACTTGATCTCGCCTGCCGTGATTGAGAAACTGCAGATTCCTGATGGAGACCTCAAGGAGACGGGCACGTTTCAGGGGGTCAACCTGGGAAGAAGCCAACCTAAGGGAAAGGTCACGCTGCCCGTGACTTTTGGAAGCGATCTGAACTACAGGACGGAGAAGATCGTGTTTGATGTTGCCAAGATCCCCTTGCCCTACAACGGGATCCTTGGCCGCCCAGCACTGGCCAAGTTCATGGCGGCGTCACACTACGCCTACAACACCCTGAAGATGCCAGGACCTGTGACGATCATCACCATCCCCTCCGATAAGAAAGATGCGCTAATTTGCACTGACCAACTATACCAGCAAGCAGTTGCAGCAGCTGCCGCCACTAGGGCACTTGCTCCTGCCACTGGGACCCCGGGAGGGAAGAAGAAGAAGAAGACCGGTGAGACCTCGGACACCCTCTCCGGCAAGCGCACCTCTTCGAAGTGTAGCGCTCCCGTCAAGGACGTGCCAGATAGCTCCACCAGCGGAAACAAGAAGCCCAGGGCCATACCGCCGGGAACCAAGAAGGTTTCTGTCAATGAGGACGGCACGGGAGGGGCTTTCACCATAAGCTCCACCCTTGACGACAAATAGGAAGATGCGCTTGTCACCTTCCTGCGGGCGAATGTCGATGTGTTTGCATGGCAAGCTTCCGACATCCCCGGCGTTCCCAGGGAGGTGATTGAGCACCACCTTGATGTCTGTCCTCATGCGCGGCCCGTCAAGCAGAAGGTCAGAAGGCAAGCTTTGGAATGACAAGAGTTCATCACAGAGGAGATCCGGAAACTAGAAGCAGTGGGTTTGGTAAGAGGAGTGCTCCATCCAACGTGGTTGGCCAATCCGGTCATAGTGCGCAAGGCTAATGGGAAGTGGAGGCTGTGTATTGATTACACATATATCAATAAGGCTTGTCCTAAGGACCCCTTCCCGTTGCCGCGCATTGACCAAATTTTTGACTCCACAGCTGGGTGTGATCTGTTATCATTCCTCGATGCCTACTCCGGCTACCACCAGATCTTCATGACAAGAGAAGACAAAGAGAAAACAGCATTCATCAACCCATGTGGTACGTATTGTTTCATGCGGATGCCTTTCGGGCTGAAGAGTGCTGGTTCGACGTTTGCAAGGGCGGTCCAGATTGGTTTTGAACCCCAGCTCCATAGAAATATGGAAGCTTATATGGATGACATAGTGGTCAAAACCAAGGACAGGGCAACCCTCATACCGGATTTGCAAGAAACATTTGCAA
The DNA here is from genome assembly GCF_003073215.2 of Triticum urartu. Lineage (NCBI taxonomy): Eukaryota > Viridiplantae > Streptophyta > Magnoliopsida > Poales > Poaceae > Triticum > Triticum urartu. The sequence continues at coordinate 521,963,504 of NC_053026.1, forward strand.
ACCTGCGCAAGATCAATCTCAAGCTGAACCCTGAGAAGTGCGTCTTTGGCGTCCCGTCCGGCAAGCTTCTCGGGTTCTTTGTGTCACAGCGTGGGATAGAGGCCAATCCGGACAAGATCAAAGCTATAGAGCAGATTGAAGCACCCAAGCGAATCAAGGATGTGCGTCGGCTTGCTGGTTGCGTCGCCGCCATGGGCAGATTCATTTCCAAGTCTGCCGAGCGCGCCCTTCCCTTTTTCAAGATCCTGAAAAAGGCGGGCCCGATGGAGTGGACGCCAGAAGCCGAAGCAGCATTGCAAGATTTGAAGAAGTACCTCTCCTCCGCGCCAATACTAGTTGCGCCTAGGCCACAGGAGCCGTTGCTGCTATACCTGGCGGCAACAAAGCAGGTGGTCAGCGCCACACTAGTGGCGCAGAGAGAGGTTGACGACGAGGTAATGGCAGCGACAGAGCCCGACACCACCAATGCAGAGATGACACAGCCAGTTGAAGTGCCGCCGAAGAAGAAAATGATGCAGCACCCGGTCTACTTTGTTAGTTCCCTCCTGCAGGGAGCTAGATCAAGGTACTCCGGCGTGCAGAAACTGCTCTTCCGGCCTTCTTATGGCCTCGAGGAAGCTGCGTCACTACTTCCAGGCACACGAGATCACTTTCGTCACTCACCTCCCTCTGCAACGGATATTGCACAATCCAGATGCAACGGGAAGAATTGTGGAATGGGCACTGGAGCTGTCCAGCTTTGGCCTCAAGTTTGAAAGTACGTACTTCGACGATTCAGAGCCGAGTCCTGGCGGAGTTCATTGCAGAATGGACCGCAACGCCTGACGAAGAAGCCCAAGAGACTGCTCTCCCCGGCAAGAAGGCAAGTTGCAGTTGGATCATGTACTTTGATGGAGCTTTCTCCTTACACGGCGCCGGGGCTGGCGTACTGCTTGTCGCGCCCACCGGAGAGCACCTCAAGTACGTGATCCAGATGCACTTCCCCAGGGAGGTATCAACAAACAATATGGCAGAGTACGAAGGGCTGCTTGCCGGTCCTAGGATCGCGGCGGACCTCGGAATCAAGAAGCTCATCGTCAGGGGCGACTCGCAGCTCGTCGTCAAGCAAGTCAACAAGGACTACCAGAGCCCGTTGATGAAGGCCTACGTCGATGAAGTGAGAAAGCTGGAAGAGTGTTTCGACGGTATACAGGCTGAATACGTTCCCCGAGCGGAGAACGATATCGCCGATTACCTGTCAAAACACGCTGCCCTCAAGCTACCTGTGGAACCAGGTACCTTTGTGCTCCAGCTAACTCAGCCATCCGTTGATCCATCAACAGAGCAGAACAAGAGGAGGAAATCAGGACCCGACAAGTACTTTCCCGCCGAGCTCCCCGGAGCCGCCGGCAAGGATGTTGCCGGGGACACTGAGCCCGCCATGGGACGGCTAGCTCCGGCGGAGCGTCAAGCTCTTGCCGTCGAGACAGCCGCTCCTATAGCGGAGGAAATGCCTTTAGTCCTCGCCGTCGAGCCTTAGGCTCCAGCGTGGGCACAGCATACCGTCCGATTCCTCCAAACAGGGGAACTTCCTGAAGAGCGGGAAGAAGCCGAAAAAGTAGCCCGTCACTCTATCATGTACCAGTTCGTCGATGATGTCCTGTACAGAAAGAGACCGAACGGTGTGAAATTGAAGTGTATCCCTCGGGAGGAAGGACTGGAGCTGTTGGCGGAGATACACGGAGGCATATGTGGATCCCACATCGGGTCAAGGACCCTTGCCGGCAAGGCATTTCGGCAAGGCTTCTTCTGGCCCACCGCCCTCCAGGATGCGACGACACTAGTCACCAGGTGTGAAGCGTGTCAGTTCCATTCAAAGAAGCTTCATCAGCTAGCTCAAGCCCTTCAAACCATTCCTCTCTCCTGGCCCTTCTCGGTCTGGGGGCTCGACATACTGGGCCCCTTCCCCCGCGCTGTCGGGGGCTTTGAGTACTTGTATGTTGCAATCGACAAGTTCACAAAGTGGCCGGAGGTGGAGGCAGTGAGGAAGGTCACAGCTCAGTCAGCCGTCAAGTTCTTCAAGGGACTAGTGTGCCGTTTTGGTGTACCCAACAGGGTAATCACCGACAACGGCACACAGTTCACAAGCCGCACCTTCATGCAATATATCCAAGACCTCGGCAGCAAAGTCTGCTTCGCTTCCGTTGCTCACCCACGAAGCAATGGTCAAGCTGAGAGGGCAAATGCTGAAGTACTGCGAGGCTTAAGGACCAAGACCTTTGACAGGCTGCACAAGAGTGGAAGGCGCTGGGTTGATGAGTTGCCGACGGTTCTTTGGTCGATCAGGACGACGCCAAATCGAGCCACCGACCAGACACCTTTTGCCCTAGTATACGGGGCAGAAGCAGTTCTCCCCACTGAACTCATATACGGATCACCTCGAGTGCTCGCTTATGATGAGCTTGAGCAAGAGCAACTATGGCAAGATGACGCAATGCTCCTTGAGGAAGATCGTCTTCGGGCGGCTGTGAAAGCAGCACGCTACCAGCAAGCCTTACGCCGCTACCATAGACGCAAGGTTCATGCCCGAAGCCTTGAGGAAGGCGACCTTGTCCTTCGGCGCGTTCAGTCGGCCAAGAATTCCAACAAGTTGACGCCAAAGTGGGAAGGCCCTTATCGGGTAATACTAGTCACCAGGCCCGGCGCAGTCCGCCTGGAGACCGAAGATGCCGTTCCGGTGAGTAACTCCTGGAACATTGAGCATCTTCGCAAGTTTTACCCGTGAGGCGCGGCTTGCCGGGCCCCCCGGCAAGCCACCTTTTGTACAAGCATTGCCGATGATGCATGTAACCCTTTGTACAAAGCCAGGCGCAGACCCTGAGCATAAATAAATGAAGCGCTGGCGCCCTAAGTTATAGCATGCATGCTAGGTCGAGTCTCGTCCTTGGTTAGGGTTGATAGTGCTTAGCAGCAACTAACCCCTAGCTTAGAGGTCGAGTGTGTGTCTCTTTGCTGTTCTTTTGTCTTCTTTGGTTCGCAGGACTCACAGGTATCCTTGCCGGACCACTTGAGGACGAAAAAGAGAAGAGGGACAGACCAGCATCTAGACCCCGGCAAACCAGTATTGCCGGGGGCTACAAGAGCAAAGATTCACCCACGGCAAACCAGAGTTGCCGGGGGCTACAGCTTCAGATAAGTTCTTCATCCCTTATCATGCGTTCCCTTATGGACTGAGGTATGTGAAACCTCATTTTTTCCTAAAACTACCGTGCTCCCCTAACTCTAGGCCCTAGGGCTCGTTCCTGGGGCCAGGTTTGGTAGTAGCCGCGGCAGCGAGAGGATGAAACAAGGAGCCTGAACCCACCTCATCCCTGCCTCCGCCAAAGGTGTGAGAAAGGTCGAGCGAAGTGGGGAGACGGCAAGGCCTGTTGCCAGGAAAGGAAATGTTTATCTTAAGGATATCAAGGATTTACTCCTTGTCGTGGGTTCTACCCACAAACAAATGACCCCACAAGGATCCCTTTTTCATTAAAAACATTCCACTCAGGTACAGTCCATAGGGAATGAAAAACATGAATGATGGGATTACAAGTTTTAAATTCAGCTAAGGCCCGAAGGCTTACAAACCAAAAAGAGATAAGGTGCCCGTAATCCTTTTCTTGTCCCTCTCCCCAGGAGGCAGGTCAAGGAGGCGAAAAGGGCAAAAGGGGGGCCTAGGCGAGCTACAGGTGGCATAAGACACCAAGAGAACATCTCGGTGGCCGTCCGAAGGCTGGATGGTGATGGCGGCGCCGGAAGCAGAGCTCGAAGACGAGGCGGAAGGACGTCAGCACGCGTCGAAGGCGTCGGTGCCCGCGTACTCCGACTTGACGGCCTTGCCGCCCACCCACTTCCTCTTCCGCAGCCTCCCAACGCCAGCCGCCCAAGGAGACAACCCCGAGAAGTTCAGGGAGCCGGCGACGCGGATGATAGGGTCGCCGGTGCCGCACGGAGCGGCTCCCGACACCTAATCGGACCCGTCATCCTGCTGCCTACTACCCTCATCGTCGCTGCCGCTATCCTCCTCGTCACTCCCGCCCGAGGAGGAGTCTTCACTATCAGAAGAGCTCTCCACGCAGCACCTTACACGGGTCCCAAAGCACCCGAAGACCTTGACGGAGAGAAGGCCACCCTCCATCAGCTTAAAATGGAGAGTGAGCCCCTCCGTCAAGCGGTGGATATGGGCAAACGTCTTTCATCCCCGACGGAGATACATCACGTGAGGGGCAGGGAAGTCGACGCGGGCCCGCGTGCCACTGATCCCGCGGCCCCTCATGTGCAGCCACAACGACTCCGGCGGATCCAGCTCCATCTCCCACGCGAATGGGGTCGGGAGACGAAGGCGATGGCGAGGCGGCCGGCGCAGCCTGACGAAGAACTCGCAAGGGTCATGCCCAACGTGGCCCTCCATGGGGGGAGGAACTGATGGCGGAGGCGAGGCCGGCGCGCCGCCCCGTCCTCCTCTTCCCCGAGCGCCTCGGCCTCTCCCACGACATCGCCCCCTCCCCCTTCCCCTTGCGGCTGGCTCTGCCACCGCGGGTGCAGGAGAAGGAGGGGCGCGTTGTCGAGCGGCGACCCTCTCCGCCACCGTTGAAGGACCAGGATTCCCTCTCTCCATGGCGGATGGAAGGGGGGAGCAGAAGCTGAAGGAAGGAGGAGATGAAGGAATGCGGGATGCCATCCCCCCTCCCGCTCCTTATAAAGGAACGGGGTGGGGGCTCGGCCGCCCCGCTTAGCCTATCAAGGCGCGGAAGGCGCAGGGAACTGGGACCGACCCGCCGCCCCAGCCCGCGGTGGCCCGGTTTCCCGCCTCCACCGGCCGCCACCCCAAGCGCATGAGAGCCACGTGGCAGGCGTGCAGGACCGAGGCGACGGGTGAGGCGACCTCTCCCCACCCCGTGATCGTGGGGAGTGGACGCCTTGAAGACCACGCCTCGGCCCCGTTCAGTAAATGGGCCGCGCCTCCGCGCCTCCCTCCGTTTATGGGGAAGGCGCGAACCGCCCCCTTTACTACGACGTGACGCATGCATGCAGAGCTCAGCCCCACGCATGCCGCCCACGTCACACACGCCTCCCCACGCCGCGCCACGCGCGGGAAGCATGGGAAGCACAGCGCGCGAAGAGACTTAACGCGGTAAAAACCACCCCGCCTGCCCGCGCACCGTTTTTGGGCCTAGCCCAACAACGCGATTGCGCTTACGTGTGGCCCAGGCCCGGGGGCTCTTGTCGGTGTACAAAAAGAGGGGTACACTTTTTGTACCCCTATAACTGTGCACGGGCAGTCTGAGCCACAGGCACCACCACACTGAGCAAGGCAAGGGAGGTGAGCCAAGGTAAGGCCGAAGCTCAGGAGAAGCAGAACGATGCCAAGACCAAGACCACAAAGAGAGAAGGGGATGAAGCGGACCCCCCCTGGCAAGATCCTTGCCGGGAGGCGGTTTTAGCAAACCCGGCAAGACCCTTGCCGTGGCAGCTCGCCCCACACCTACGGAGTGAGTCACCCTTGAGTCCACTGCCCCCATGGGGCAAGGACTCGAGAGACATCCCCGTGGTGGCATGCAGATCTTTGTGAAGACATTCAAGATCAGATACACCCTTTAGAAGATGATGATCCTTGGCGGGATCCCAGCCAAGGAGGACCACAAGGCCCCCGGCAAGAGCCTTGCCGAGGATGACAGCAGGCGCCACGGCAAGACCCTTGCCGGGGCCCCGGCAAGGCCCTTGCCAAGAACACCCGTAGGGCCACCATCAGGCCCACGCCAGTCAAACCTCCACCGCCGTTCGCATGAAGCTGCCGACCCAACCAGCTGGGCAGGCACCTGCGTGGCAGCATGCGGATCTTCATGGAGACCCACCACTGCGCCACCTTAGCTGCCTGCCTGCCTACATGGCACTGCGGGCGCCGCTGGCCAGGGCGCGTGTCGACACGAGAGGGAGCGGCGACGGACGAGACAGGGCTCTCCCCCGTCCCCGATAAATCAAGGACACCTGGGCAAGAGGCATTAAATGCGCCTTGTCATGTACTGCGAGGGATAACCTCACATCACTATACCCTTTCCACCTCCTGTGTGCCACTGTGGCAACCCCTTTCCTATAAAAGGAGGCCCGAGGCGACTAGGAGGAGGATTCGGCTTTTTGGAGCTCCTCACGCCCCATAGCTAGCTCAAGAACACAGATATACAATCCACCAAAGCAGGAGTAGGGTTTTACGCATCCCCGCGGCCCGAACCTGGATAAACGAACCGTGTGCTATCTGTTTGATCCGCTCTTCTCACGACCCCGTGCCCCGCAACCGTAGTAGGGATTCTTGTGATCCCATGGGTGTCATTCCCACCGACAGTCCCCGATTCCAACACCTCTTGTATAACCCAAAACTTCCAGAAAGAAACCTAGATCGTGAGTTCTGCCGCCAGAAGCCTCTGTAGCCACCGAAAACCAATCTAGGCCCTCTCTGGCACCCTGACGGAGGGGGCCATCATCACCGGAGGGCATGAAGGAGGATCCCGGGGGGGCCATTATCGTCATGAAGGCCAAGGACTAGAGGGAGAACCTCTCCCCATCCAAGGGAGAGGCCATGGAGGAGGAAGCACAAGGGGGAGAACCTCTCCTCCTCTCTCTCGGTGGCATCGGAGTGCCATCGGGAGGGGAATCATCGCCGCGGTGATCGTCTTCATGAACATCACCATCCTCATCTTTTTTATGCGGTCCACTCTCCCGCACCCCGCTGTAATCCCTACTTGAACATGGTGCTTTATGCCACATATTATGATCCAATGATGTGTTGCCATCCTATGATGTTTTGAGTAGATATCTTTTGTCTTTGGGTTGATTGATGATCTAGATTGGTATGAGTTGTATGTTTTACTTTGATGTTGTCCTATGGTGCCCTCGGTGTCGCGCAAGCATGATGGATTCCTGCTGTAGGGTGTTGCACTAAGTTCATGATTCGCTTATAGTGGGTTGGTGAGTGACTGAAACACAAACCCGAGTAAGGGGGTTGTTGCGTATGGGAATAAAGAGGACTTGATGCTTTAATGGTATGGTTGGGTTTTACCTTAATGATCTTTAGTAGTTGCGGATGCTTGCTGGAGTTGCAATCATAAGTGCATATGATCCAAGTAGAGAAAGTATGTTAGCTTATGCCTCTCCCTCATATGAAACTGCAATAGTGATTACCGGTCTTATTAACAATTGCCTAGGACAATTCCGCACACTGATCCACCATTATTCCATACTCGCTATTTATAATATTTAGTAATATATTCTAACTTTATGATAACATCACCTACTTTCATATTTTAGCTCTCCGATATCATACAAAGTTATCCACTTCATACCCACAACGTAGTTTTATTTCTCGTTTCTAGTTGGAAGCAAACGTTCGATGTACGTAGAGTCGTATCAGTGGCAGATAGGGCTTGAGAGAATATTGATCTTACCTTTAGCTCCTTGTGGGTTCGACACTCCATACTTATCACTTCCACCTTTGGAAATTGCTACGATGATTCCCTGCACTTGGGGATTATCATTCGACCGATAAAGATCTTCGTGGAATATGTAGGAATCAATATAGGCATCTAGGTCCCGCTAATGGCTATTGAGCGGAGAGGTGTCTTGGTCATGACTACATAATTCCCGAACCCGCGGGGTCGCACGCTTATCGTTCGTTGACGCTACAGTAGTATTGGGATATTTGATGAGTGGTAACCAAATGTTGTTCGGAGTCTCGGATGAGATCTCGGATGTCACGAGGAGTCTCGGAATGGTCGGGAGGTAAAGATTTATATATGGGAAGTCATATTTTGGGTTTCAGAAAAAGGTGTAGTTTTTTGATATTGTACCGGGAAGCTTCCAGAAGGTTCCGGAGGGGTCCAAAAGTTCACAAGTGGGTCCACCATGACCCAAGGGCTAGCATGGGCTGCGGGGAGGTGCCCTGGCCTTATTGGGCTAGGCGCACCAAGTCCTCAAAAGCCCATGTGACTAGGGAAGGCAAAAAAGGAAGGAGTCATAGTAAGAATAGAATTGGACTTGGAGTCCAAGTCCTCTCCCCCTTAGCTGCGCCCTAAGGCTTGGAGGGGATTTTTCCCACGCCCCTCCACCTATATATAGAGGGGAGGGGGTACCCCAAGAGAACACACCAAGCCCTTGGCACCCCTCTCTCCGGTTACTCTGTAGTTCCACCGCCTCGTCCCGGTGACGCTTAGCGAAGCGCTATCAGTGCTCCACCATCACCACCACGCTTTCATGTTGGTTGTGATCCCATCTACTTCTCCTCTCCCGCTTGCTTGATCAAAAAGGAGGAGACATCATCGAGCCGCATGTGTGCTAAACTCAGAGGTGCCGTCCGTTCGGCACTAGATCGGTTGGATCGTGATCGGACCGCAAAGAGTATGACTACATCAACCGCATGATAAACGCTTCTGCTTAGCGATCTACAAGGGTATGTAGATTCTCTCCTCCTCTCGTTGATATGCATCTCCATGGATAGATCTTGTGTGTGCATAGATTTTTTTTGTTTTCCATGCATCATTTCCCATCAAACCTTGGTCCCATCACTGAGGAAAATACCTACTGTAGCTGTGCTGCATCATCCTTTCCTCTTTGTGTAAATACCGATGTAGTTTAAGCCGCATCAACAAGTACATCGAATTTTTGTAGACGAAGGGAGCTCCTTAGTTTAATCCTAATGCAGACTTTGTAGCAAAGGCAAATACTGCGAAGGATCCACCTCGACGGAGTTGTTTTATGGGCTCCTCCCACAAACAACCCACAATCCTTTGAGAAGGATCACCCTCCCGGTGATCTTTGGAGAGAAAGGAACTACAAGAAGCAGGATTGCTCATTTGATGTGATAGGCTTTGACATGTTTTTCCTTTCCCGAAAAGGAGGATAACCCCTGGCCTCTGCACTGAGTGATGCACACAACCACATTTATATAAAATTGTGAGAATTCTGAAGAAATAGGAGTCGGTTAAAGTTATCTCCTACGCCATCCCATCCCATCCGCGACTAGTATGCGCCTATTCTCAATCTAACATCTCACAAGAAGATTTCAGATTCCAAAGAAGTTGGTTTCCGTCGGATACATACCGTCTTAAAAATACATGGATACTTTTTGAAATTTAATGAACATTTTTTTCTCAAAATATGAGCACTTTCTTTATACTTTAATTTCACTTTTTAGTTAGATACATGAAAATAAAGTAAATATGTTACATATAGTACGAAAAAAAAATATCTGAAAACAAAAAATTGAAACAATATTATGGAAGAAAAAACAAAAGAAAGAAAAGAAAGTAAGAAAAAAATGTGCTCCACCCCGCACTTGGGTCGACGCAACTGCATGAGTATAGTGCAAGTTTGCTCGCTACCCCGCGCATTACGTGCCGATTTGGAATACATTTTTTTTACAAAGAGAGCTCCATCTCTAATTTTCATTGATAGAAATCACAGTGTCTTACAAACAACCATCGACCACTACATATATACTGCCAACACACAACCATTGATAGATCGAACGACATGATCCCCTGACGATGCAGAACTGGGCATCTCCACCCTCCAACAGGATTGCAGACCAGAGGGAAAGCTAATGCTGCCTGTTAAAAGGTAGATTGTAGCGTGTCAACTTGTGTACGTAGTTGTGTATGCGTTGGTTGTAATCCTGCGTGAGTTGTAATCGAGGTAGGTTGTTAGAGTCCGGCCTTATCTTGTATAGCTTGGATTAGGGGCCAAGAGTTCAACAACCTACCTCATCACATGTACCCTGTGCTATATAATCAACACGAACGCGCCCCTGATGAGATCATCAAACGCTTAACCTAGTTTCTTACATGGTAATCAGAGCCTACCTCGGATTCATCCATGGCGAGCTCCTCCATAAATTCGTTCCCCTCATCTCCCTTTGCACACTTTGCTATAGAGAAGCTTACGAGAGGGAACGAAGCACTCTGGCGCGCCACGGTCCTCTCGGCCATCCGAGGGGCGCAGATGGCGTCCTTCCTCGACCTCGAGCAGGAGGTGCCATCCACGCACATTGAGGTCACCTCCTCCGACGGCAAAACCAAGTCCAAGGCCCCGAACCCTGAGTTCGGCGTGTGGTATGCGCGAGATCAGCAGGTTTTCTCCTACCTTCTGACGACGCTGCTCCGCGAGATGGCCATCCAAGTTGCAACATGCCATACCGCAGATGAGCTGTGGAACACCGTGCAAGGGATGCTGGCGTCACATACCCGCGCACAGACCGTCAACGTCAGGATTGCTCTGGCGAACCTCCAGAAGGGCAACCTCTCCGTCGCTGAATACGTCGGTAAGTTCAGAACACTTTGTGATGAGTTAATGGCTTCAGGAAAGAAGGTGGACGAGGAAGATGTCGTCTCCCACATCCTCGTTGGACTCGACGAGGAATTTGACCCCGTGGTTTCTGCCATGTGCTCACGGGTCAAACCTGTCGGGGTGCCGGAGTTGTACTCGTAGCTCCTGAGCTTCGAGACTCGCATGAACTTGCGCGGCGGGTCTTCTCAGTCATCTGCAAACGCGGCAGCACGTGGTTGTGGCTTCCCCAACAAGCAATGCGGCGGCGGCGGCCGTGGCTTCCCCAACAAGCAAGGCGGCGGTGATCTCAACCGCAACTACTCCAAGCCGCCAAACCGTGGAAACGGGGGAGGCAGTGGCAACGGAGGTGGCAGCGGCAGGAACTACAACAACAATCCCTCTGCCAAGCCTGCGTGCCAGATCTGCGGCAAGATTGGACACCCTGCGTGGAAGTGTTGGAAGAGGAATATTCATCTTACCAGGGAGGAGAAGAACAGCAGCACCAGCGCTCGAAAAACATGGCGGCTTCCCACTATGGAGTGGATACCAACTGGTATCTTGACAGTGGCGCGACAGATCACATCACGGGATACTTGGAGAAGCTGACAGTTCGCGACCGCTACATGGGAAACGAGCAAATCCACACAGCTAGTGGATCAGGTATGACTATTGCTCACATTGGTCAATCACAAATATATACCTCTGAACGAGATCTTGTCCTTAAAAATATCCTTCATGTTCTTGAAGCTGATAAAAGTTTAATCTCTGCTAGTCGCCTTTCCATTGATAACAACTCTTTCGTTGAGATTCAACCCTATTCTTTTCTTGTTAAGGATCGTGCAACAAAGAGAACCCTTCTTCGTAGCAGGGGTAGGCGAGGCCTATACCCTGTAAAACACATGGAACAAGATGCCAAGAAGCATGTGCTCAGTGTCACCTCTCCATCTTCGGACGGATGGCACCAACGTCCAGGACACCCTTCATCGATTATTGTTAGCAAAATAATTAGCAAGAATAAGCTTCCATGTGTTAGTTTGTCAAATAATGAACTTGTTTGTGATGCTTGCCAGAAGGGCAAGAGCCATCAGTTACCATATCCCAAGTCTATAAGTGAATCTAATTTCCTTTGGAACTTATCTTTTTCTGATGTGTGGGGACCAGCTGTTGAATCAATAGGTAGAAAAAAAATTATGTGAGCTTCATAGATGATTTCAGTAAGTTCACATGGATCTACCTAATCAAACATAAGTCAGAAGTTTTTCAAAAATTTCATGACTTCCAAAACCTTGTTGAAAGACAATTTAGCCGAAAGATCCTTGCTCTCCAAACAGATTGGGGGGGAGAATATGAGAAATTAAATTCCTTCTTCAATAAAATAGGGATATCCCATCATGTCTCATGTCCCCATGCCCATCAACAGAATGGGCCAGCTGAACGCAAGCATCGTCACATCGTTGAAGTAGGTCTCTCTCTTCTTGCTCAAGCTTGTATGCCTTTGAAATTTTGGGATGAGGCTTTTATTGTCGCTACCTATCTCATCAATAGGTTGCCTAGCAAAGTGATTAAGTTTGAAACTCCTCTTGAAAAATTGTTCAATGAAAAACCCAATTATTCATCTCTTAGAATCTTTGGGTGTGCTTGCTGGCTCAATTTGCGCCCATACAATTCGCATAAACTCCAATTCCGCTCCAAAAGGTGCGCCTTTCTTGGCTACAGTAACTTGCATAAAGGCTTCAAGTGCCTAGATATTTCTACTGGACGTGTATACATCTCAAGAGATGTTGTCTTTGATGAAACAGTTTTTCCGTTCTCTGAATTACACCCAAATGCCGGCGCTCGCCTACGGGCAGAAATTCTTCTTTTGTCTCCGGAGCTTCTAAATCCAATAGATCACGGGGGTAATGAATGTGTTGATCAATTGGCAACTAGTCATAACACTGATTTACAAGAAAAAAATGCTGTTTGTGGTCATGATTTTATGCAGAAACAGCTCTTTCTCTGCCTGGCTCCACAGGCACATGACACGAGGAAGGGACAGGCGCCGATCCCGAGAGATCTGGCGCAGTTGCGACAGGCGCAGCAGGCGCGGATCCCAGGGAGGATTCGCCTGGCAGCGGCAGTCCCGCACGCGACATGCAGATGGAGACAGGCGCACGGGGCGCGAGCCCCCTCTCTGCGCGTGACACGCGGACAGAAACTGGCCCACGAGCGGGTGGGTCCAGCCTGCTTTTTTCTTCACGTGACGACAGCCGGGTTGGGTGTGTGACAGATCCTGCGCACCATGATGAGGCTGGCAGCCCATCTCGTCGAGAGTCGTCGCCGTCTGCGCCTGATCCGAGGCGAATCGACCGCTCGAGTGCCGAGGCGGATTCCCCTGGCAGGCCAGTACGAGGAGGCGGATCTTCTGTGGCCGCTGTCGAACCTGACACGGTTATGGGAAGAGGATCTTCTGTGGCTGGTTCGACAAATGTTGCTGGGTCTACACGAGTAACTCGATCGCAACAAGGTATTTTCAAACCAACGGTTCCCAAGGATGGAACAGTCAGGTATAAGAAAATTTTCAAGTTTGCTAATTTTGCTACCATCGGTGAACCACAAGATTTGATAGAAGCTTTGAGTAACAAAAATTGGAAAAATGCTATGCATGATGAGTATGATGCTCTTATGAGAAATCAGACATGTCATTTAGTGCCACCTAAGCGAGGAAGAAACATTATAAACTGTAAATGGGTATATAAAGTTAAAAGGAAATCTGATGGTACAATAGACAGATACAAGGCTAGGTTAGTGGCTAAAGGATTCAAACAAAGATATGTTATTAACTATGAGGACACCTTTAGTCCAGTAGTTAAAGCTGCTACTATTAGGCTTGTTCGGTCTGTTGCTGTCTCCAGGGGATGGAGCCTTCGCCAATTGGATGTACAAAATGCGTTCTTGCATGGCGTTCTCGAGGAAGAAGTCTATATGCGACAGCCACCTGGTTTTGAGGATGGGTCAAGACCACATCATGTATGCATGTTGGACAAAGCTTTATATGGTCTCAAACAGGCACCCAGGGCGTGGTATTCAAGGTTGAGCTCAAAGCTGCAACAACTTGGTTTCCGACCATCAAGGGGAGATACCTCTTTGTTCTTCTTTCAAAAAGGGAAGGTGATCATATTTATGTTAATTTATGTTGATGACATAATTGTTGCTAGCTCTTCATTAGAAGCCACCTCAGCATTGTTGAAAAATTTGAAAAATGACTTTGTAATCAAAGATCTAGGAGAGTTGCATTATTTCCTAGGTATAGAAGTTAAAAGATTAAATGAAGGTATTTTACTTACACAAGAAAAGTATGCCAAGGACATATTAAAGCGTGTAGGAATGACAGATTGCAAGCCTTCCAGCACACCCATGTCAACTACTGAAAAATTGTCATTGCATGAAGGAGAACTACTAAGTCCAGAAGAAGGAACTAAATATAGAAGTACAGTTGGTGCACTTCAGTACTTAACATTAACAAGACCAGATATATCTTTCTCTGTCAACAAAGTCTGTCAGTTTTTGCATGCTCCTACTTCTGTTCACTGGACAGCGGTAAAGAGAATACTAAGATATATCCAAGGGAGTGTTGGCACTGGTCTGACAATATGCAAATCTCCTTCAACAACTGTTAGTGCCTTTTCTGATGCAGATTGGGCAGGGTGTCCTGATGACAGGAGATCTACTGGAGGCTTTGCTGTGTTTTTTGGTTCAAACCTCATATCATGGACTGCAAGGAAACAAGCAATAGTCTCACGTTCTAGCACTGAGGCTGAGTACAAGTCTTTGGCAAATGCTACTGCTGAGGTGATGTGGATAGAGACACTTCTTGATGAGTTAAAAATTGATAGACCACGTGTGCCATACTTATGGTGTGATAATCTTGGAGCAACATATTTGTCTGCAAACCCTGTATTTCATGCCAGGACAAAACACATAGAGATTGACTTTCACTTTGTACATGAAAGAGTTGCACAGAAACTTCTGGAGATAAAATTCATCCCAACTGGAGATCAAGTTGCAGATGGGTTCACTAAACCACTACAAATTCGACAGCTTTAAGCCTTCAAGAACAATCTCAACCTTGACACGTTAAAAGATTGAGGGAGGATGTTAAAAGGTAGATTGTAGCGTGTCAACTTGTGTACGTAGTTGTGTATGCGTTGGTTGTAATCCTGCGTGAGTTGTAATCGAGGTAGGTTGTTAGAGTCCGGCCTTATCTTGTATAGCTTGGATTAGGGGCCAAGACTTCAACAACCTACCTCATCACATGTACCCTGTGCTATATAATCAACACGAACGCGTCCCTGATGAGATCATCAAACGCTTAACCTAGTTTCTTGCACTGCCTACACCCTAGCAAAAAACAAGATCTAACACATAATCTGAATCATACAACCCCTCGTGAGAAATCCCACATGTCGGGCCTCTAGGCAAGAGGTTATCATTTAGCATCGAACAAGACGCAAACCAAGTTTCACCAAGTGCATATTCATCTAGAAAAGCAAAAAAAAAACATTTGGAATAAGCTTATAGTGGGCACCTATGAGATTTGCTCTATAGTATTAATTGTTCAATTTTTTAGAATCATTTGCTGTAAAAAGATGATACTCCCTCCATTCCACAATGTAGTGCTTTCTCTATCCTCGTGCTTCAACTTTGACCGTAAATTTAACTATTAAGACCGATTGCGGCGGAAGCAAAAATTATATCAGTGAATTCGTATTTGAAAGAAGTTTTCAATTATATAATTGTTTTCTCCCGTCGCGGTTGGTCTCGTTGGTTAAATTTATGATCAAAGTTGAACCTTGAAAAATGCGGGCGCACTATGTTTTGGAATAGAGGGAGTATTGTTAACAAATTTTTGGGCCCAGGTACGTTATTTTTCGAGAACCTGGCCCCAGATACGTATGGCTTGGTACCTGCCGTCTTTAGCCCAAGAGTCAAAATGTCTTTGTAAGCATTGGTGCCTGGCCCGGTAATACGGCCCGGCCTGTGCGTACTACGTCCTCCGTCCGGCTGCCGCTAGGGCTTCATCTCCCGTACGCAGCTCGATTTAATCACCTGGCGACCGAAGCTTCTTTATTTACAACTACAAGCGGCGCGTTCGATCAATCCTAAATAGGAAGAGACGACATCGTTGAGAAGCAACTATCGCGTGATGACGGCGGAGGAAGAGGAGGCGGCCGACCGGTGCGTGGGCTGGTTCTTCGTCTATATCGCGGTCTACTCCCTCGGCATCTTCGCCTTCTCCGCTATGATCTCCTACACACACGTGTTTGCCCGCGCCACCAGGTTCGACAAGATCTTCTTTGGGATCCTGGGAGCGCCTTTTCTGCCCATCGGCCTTGGCTTCATCTACCTGCTTCTACGGGAGGACGGGCCCTTCCACAACAAGCATGCCACCGCTTGAGTCGCCAACCTGCGGCCCGCCGATGTGTGCTAGCCATCTTTGGTCGTTTCTAGTGTGTGAATTAATGTTTGGAGTATTACTTTGTTTTATTTGATCCAGTGTAGTTCTCTTTCTGTTTGCTAGTTGTAACATCTTTTTCCCTTAGCTGGTGGGTAACTTGTACGTGCTAGATAGACTAGTTTAATGACCGTACGTTGCCATGGGTAGCGATCAAATGATTGTCTCGTTCAGAAATTTGTTGAACATGATGGCATGTTGTCGCTTCTTCCCTCCTGGGTAATTTTCTTTTTTCCACAACCATTGTCTTTGATCTTGTATTTCTATGAATATATAATATTTATCAAGTCAAAATAATATTTTGATTTGTAATACTGATTTGCTAACAACATGAAGGATGTACTTAGTGCAATAAAATGTGTGTCCCACCTTATTTTCTGATCACAACAAAGATAAGGGTTGAAACTAATACAGAGACTTGATTAACTGAAATATCCCTTTGTCCCTATTTATTAAACTTCTTCCTAATCAAATTTACTTGTTGCACATTGTTGGTACAAACCCACCATGTCCCATCTTTACCCCCCCCCCCCCTCCCCCCCTCCTTCACATGCTACGTTTACCATTCTCTAGGCATTGAAAAGCAAGCAACAATTAAAACCCATAATTTGATTGTATATTTTACATGATAAATAAAGTTCATGTCAGAAAAATTATAATATATATGTTGCCTTGGTTAGAAAAATTATAATATATATGTTGCCTTGGTCAGAAAAATTATAATGTAAGGGGCTGAGGCAACTACATCTTGCTTGTACTATGTCCTGAGGCACCACAACATCAACCCAATTGTTCAGTGTATGTGAGACATCTCTTCTTCTCGCCATCAACAATGTCATGTTCAAACTCCAATGACCATGGTCCGAATCCTTCGCGCTGGGGACACATATTGCTTTGCCTCTTTTTTTTCGAGATTGACCGCGGGGGGGGGGGGGGGAAACCCCCCCGGGGGGGGGGGGGAATCCCACCGATTGTTATATTCCAACTCGAAGGAGACTTAGCAGTCAGTACAAGTACATAAAGCGCACACGGGGCGCAAAAGAAAATTACAGAGGAAGGCACCTAAGAGGATAGCCCAACACAAGAAGAATGAAAGAAAGAAACGGGAGAGATGGCTGGTTACAAAGACCAAACCGAAGCCCCCGGAAGCCGACACCTCCAAAGCAAGCCCCGCAAAGCAGCTCGTACCACCATCGACAAAGAACCACAAACAGGCCTAGGGAGAAAATGACAGGCACCAAAACAACAGCTCGCAGGGGAACATCACTGGCATGAACGAAGGGCGTCGGATAGCCGAGTTCGTGCGGTGACACCGGTGTGCCGCCGGAGAAGCCGAAACAAATCACACCACCGAGACCGAAAGGCATGATACTGGTGTACCGCCGCCGAGGTCGAAGGGTAGAGTGCCGCTGAGGCCACCCCCAAGATGTCCACGCAAACGTCGCTTGAGCCACTATGAAACACAACCCTATTGGAAAGGGGACACCAAAGTAGAAGCAAACCAAGAATCGTCAATGGCGCGAACGAAGGGCGTCGGATAGCCAAGTTTGAGCGGTGGCACCGGTGTGCCGCCGGCGAAGCCGAAAGGCAACGCGCCACTGAGACTGAAGGACGCAGTACCCGGTGTACTGCCACCGAGGTCGAAGGGCAGCGTGCCGCCAAGGCCACCCCAAGACGTCCAGGGAAGCTCCACCCGAGTAACCAAGACGAAGGCCAGCCTGGGGTCAAAGCTAAGGTGAAGATGGAGCTGCTAGAGACGAGTCCACCCGAAGCAGAAATAATCCAAGATGATGCCTCCAAGGAGGAAACGACGTAAAGACGTCGACACCGTCCGACTCGGGGAACCCCGGGTCTGAGATTTCTCTCGGGATCTGGGAGCATGGGGGGATGGAGACAATACCAAAAATCGCCGCCTTCAAGAAGGAAAATGGCGCCCGCAGGCGTCATCGTCGCTCAAGATTTTCACCTGGCAGTGCCTCCATCTCCTCGCACTCGGAGCACGTCAGCCGCCCATCAATGTAGCCCATCAGCCGTGATACGGGGTGCCAAAGAAGCAACAGCACGCTGGGACGCCCTGGACGAGGCCAACCTGAATCCATGTGAACAGGCCAGAGACCGGCGACGGCCTCACGAAGGCAGCCAATCGGGACCCCACACCAAGAGGCGCCGTCAACAAGCACCGATGCGGGAGTTTTGGATCCGAGGGAGGGATGCTACCCACGACGAGGCCGCGCAGCAGCCACCGCCGGGAGAGGCGCCGGCACCCCAACCCAGGGGCAGGCCCGCGTGCCCAGGCCAGATCTGGCCTGCGTGTCACGACCCAACAACCTCCGAACAGATCTAGGCTGCGCGACTGAGAGGAAGCGACCCCCGGAGAAGGGCACGACCTCGCCGCAGTCCGCGAAGGAGGCCAGCAGCGGGACGGAGCAGCCGAAGGCCGGGGGTTCAGGCAGAAACGGATCTGGAGGTGGAAGGGGGAGGGGAGCTCGCATGCCAGAGGGCAGGACCCCGCCACCGCCGTCCGTCGCACAGGGCTTAGCCCGACGACCTCATCCGACAATGGCGAGAGCAGGGAGCAGCGGGGGGAGGTGGCGGGGGGGGGGGGGCTTCGGAACCGCTGAGAGCGACCCGGGAGGCATCTTCCCCTCTTTACCCTAGTGCAGACACATGTAGTGCACTATCGAAAGAAAAAAAACATTTACCAGATGTATATTGGTAATATCAAATGCATAATTCAATCATTCAATTCCTCTCATATAATAAAGAGCCAGCCAAACAATATATGAGTATCACTTGAGAATATATCTTCACAGCCTTGAGTCATCGAGGCGGGGCAGATAAGCAGTAGATATGAAATGCGTCAATTGCAATTCTTTCCTAAAAAACAATGTCCTGGTAAAAAAGAATCCCCTCGCAACCTTGAGTAATTGAGGCAGAGCAGATAAGCAATAGATACAAAACACAAACGAAAAAAGTATTCTTTCATCCTAATTTCATTACACCGTGTGCAAAGTCAACCTAAGTTTATTTAGAGGAAAAGATTAGTAAACCTATTTTTTCTATACTTTGAGCCTAAAAGTACTATTTGAAATCTAGAGGGAGCAGTATCAGCACTTCAATATTAAAACAATGGCTTCCTAATTACAGTTTTTTCATTCCTATAAATGAATCTAAATAGAAGCACTAAGAAAATAATTTAACCAATTAAAATTTTCTTTGAAGGAATAACCAACTAAACTATACTATCATGTTAGCACTGTCAATATCAATTACTGATATGCAAGAAATTGGTAATAACTGACCAATATTGCTCTCTGTAATGACCCCTCGCATAAAAATTGTACAAAGTCAATGACTCAACATAATATTCCTAGATCCCTTTTGTCCTGTAGTTAAAACTGAAATAATACCGAGACTTAAGTCAACAATATTGGTTATTTGATCTTTTATGTAGGCTTTCAACAATGACGTGCTATGAATCACTAACGTGAAGTGGTAAATATGACAGTAATAAAGCTGAAATTTTGCCCGTGAACACATGCACTATGTAGCAGACCAAATACTTGTAAACCTGAACGAAAAGAACAGGGAATATAAACGTGTTCTTTAAGAAAAACAACACCACACAGACTCTTTTATTTCCATCCTTGAGACTGCATTTCCATGTTATTTGCATCCGAAATACAATAGTCCAAAATCCGTCTCCTCTGCTATACGTGTATGAACTGAAAAAAATCATTGGCAATTAAACAATTAGCTTGCAAAGCAAAAGCAGAAAGAAAAACTGCAGCATTGTTCAGGCAAGTATTAAGAAATCAGGCACCAACAAATTCAAATAAGACATCAAGGCAGTAATCAATATCACTTCCAAGGTATCACTTTGTGTCACCTACTTGATCTACTGTACAGAAGCAACCAGACCAACAACCACTATGCATGATGAGAAGAAGCATGATGAAGATGTGCTCGCATCCATGTTCGGCAGTGAAACGGAAAGCACCAGTTCTAGTGTTTGTTTAGAACACAAGTCTAAGCTTCTTGCATCAGCGTCAATCAGAAACGTAGGAGGATGAGAAAGTGATAATTCACTATTCCACTAATAGAAAACGGCAAAGAATACAAAACAGAAGAAGAGAGGAAATTCAGTGAACCGCCTACCTCCGTTGTGCCATGCGTGATTTCCTTTGGGATCAACACTTGCTTGGACTCAGTGTACACGCCTATTCTTCCCAGGTGCACCATTTGAACTCTGAAGTTGGGGCCTCCTAGATCGTGAACACAACAGTTGTGATGCAAAATGTACCGAACCGAACTAACCAACATTCATAACCAGATGAAGTCTAGCTCGTCCAATCTATAGAAAAACAAGTGATGAATTGAATTGACTGAAGAGCTCGTCTATTTACTGTACCAACCACAACCACTGAACACCTGAATTGCTAGGGACGAAGTCAAACTGGTTAGTTGTTTTTAAGTACAACATTGAAGTAAAAGAAGAATAATCCACAACACCACAACCACTGAACATCTGAATTGCTAGGGACGAAGTCAAACTGGTTAGCACAAAGATGAAATTGAGAGAGGGAGAGATGGCATGCTCATTAGTCATTAGTTCATTACCTTCTAGTCATAATGAATGGAGCAACACATGAGGAGGGGATCAGGGTGTAGGATGGGAGCTAGCTGAAGGTAGGATGACGGCGGCAGAGAGGATCGGGTGGAGGTGTAGGTCGAGGTTGTGCCTGCTCGGGTGCCGACCTTGAGCGCGACGATGGGCTTCTCGGTGGATGGCGTCAACCCAGGTTGCGGGGGCCTGACGGTATGGCGGGGACGACGTACCCTGGTGGCGAGCTGCCGGCTTCCTCCTTGGCTGCCACCCTCTCGGCGAGAAGCCTCCTTCCCATCCGTTTGCCCTCCTCCACGGCTACACCTGCCCCACAAGGTCACGCTCGTCTACCACCACGCCATCGGCTGCGCCGCATTGGACCTGGGCGGCCACAGGCTCGCCCTAGCTTCCCCTGCATCGTTGTCGGAGTAGTCCATTGAAGCGGCGGCGAGCAGGTTGTACAAGGGCGGCCTACAAGGGCCGCACGACGGTGACTGAGATGAGCGTCGAACGGTGATGGAGAAGGGGTAGGCCTCATGGCAGATCCGCGTGGGTCGCGGTTGTTTCCCGTTGAGATTTTTTTTTCTCGATCGTGCGTATGTGGGGGCATTGCTGGTCGAACCATCACGACGATTGCAAATCCTCCTTTAATAGTAGAGATTGTCAAAGGCACGCGTTCCTGCGTCCGTCGATTTTGACACTAATATTAGTGATTGATGCAATTATGTGTAAATATAGAATTTTAATCATCATGATATAACCATCACATTATACTTCAAGGAAGTATTCAATCATGAGATATAACTAGAAAATATGCCCGTGCATTATAATGGGGGCAAACATGTTATGAAGGCCCAATCAAGATGCCACGATGTCAGAAGACTTTTTTGACATGAAATGTTGCCACGACTACTTCTCTATTGCAAATCTTCCTTGCCTTATATCCTAGGTTGTGCAAGGACGATGCTCCTTGCAAGAACAATGACATGACTAAGTCCACGACAGAGCTCCCAGCACCAAAGGCAAAAATCATAGCAACATTTGTGGCAGTTTCTGTGCAAATCAACTATAGATGTCCTACAATATACATAATCATACAACAATGGTTATTACTCCATTTTATAATTGTTTGGTGCTAATCAATAAAATATGTGATTTATTTTTTGCGATGAATAAAATGTAAGTTTTAGTACAACATTTACCAAAAGACCCAAATTTGTATAACATAACTGGGTATCTAAGGAAGCAATTCATTACCTTGTCAACACCTTTATTACAAGCACACACGAAAGCGTGTAGGTTAGTCGCAAAAGGAGGACAGTTTGACCAACAAACAGAGGGTATTTAGATGATCTGTCGAGTCATAGATAAGTACAAAATGGGGACTATGTCGACATTTGGTTATCAATTTCCGCAATTCCACTTCGCATTTAATAAAACTGCAGCCCCAAAAGTGCACCGGTGCAAGGATGTCAAAATGCATGAATTGCGATAGTTCGTAAATGGTACCTCTAGAGGAATGGCCTTGTGGTTGGTGACTTGCCCTGCAATCAGCACTCTTGATATGCCTGCTCAAAATTCCTGCCCATTTGCAGTCTTACACAGAACGACCATGTGACAGTATTTGCATCCTACCTCCACAAGGTTTCCATTAGCATCTCTTATGATTACAAAAATGGTCACATGCCTTGGAGAGTTGCCTCTTGCCACAACTGCTATTTGTTGGCGGTATATGAACATCAATCATCGATGTCGAAATGGCTGTACAAAATAATATAAGTATTGGCATGGTCCTAGGGATGGTGAAACTCCCTAGCTTCTTTACATTTTGATACCAAAACATGCCAAAAGTTGCATGTTCCGTAATACTCCCAGGGATCACAAGCACAAGCAAGTTTTTTTTTTTGCACGGGAAACAAATTAGGACAACAAGAGTTTCAGCACAACACTAACTCGTATGAACTGACCAAAACATTTCACAGTAGCATCGACATTGGCTATTTCTACAACACCACCTAAACAAAGAAACTCAGATCAATTCTAATTTCACCTTGTTTTGCAATATAAAACTATGGGTACGAGTACGGATACGGGTTTGGGCGAAAAATATTAAGATGGGTGAGGGTTTGGGCGACTATTACCCGCACCCGAACCCGGCGGGTGCCATGTTGGATTCTCGTTTGAGGTGATTGGCTTTGACATGTTTTTTTCTTCAAAGAGGAGGATAACCACCGGCCTCTGCATTGAGAGATGCCCTCGACTGTGATGGTGCAGAAGGACCAACGGGAGGAGGGAGACTCGAGGCGTCAAGATACAACTAATGAAGAGGGTAGATGCCAGGCTGATGCTAATTCTGATTCGCCGCAGCATGCTGGACATGGTCTTCAAATTCAGATTCCGCGTCGGCGTGATGATAGTCAGAGCCCTGTGCGCACACCTATCGCCGTTCCTCTGGGGGAGCATCTGCTCCTCCCGCGTGTGGTGACCGGGCATAGAACTGCGGAGGAGATGCTTTGGCAAGGTCTGGGTCATACACCTGCTCCATCCATACTGGGGCCTAGGCCTTCGGCGTCTGCGCCAACACACAGGAAGAGAACTTTACCACCTAACTTCACACCGAGGAGAAGTGCTCGGCTGTGCAAGGCAGCTGGTGCTCACAAGATGGGGCCGGTGCAGCGTGCCCAAACTGTCCTGCTTCGATAGATGGGAGTTATTCAGGCGGAGGAACAAGTTTCTGGCAAAGCTCTAGATGAATATATCAAGCTGTTCGACAAGCCGCTGGTGCCTCATCATGTCAAAGCGGTGATCGCTCTCTTTGCCCCTGGAGAAGTGGAGTTTGACGAACCAATGCAGCCCGGTTTTGGTGCTTTCTCCCTTCCTGATGCTGTGGAGCCATGTGATGCTTAGGTGTGAGTGAGGGGTTGCAGTGGTTGTTGAGTTTGTGTTATGGCCATGTCTCTAGGTGTGTTAGTGTGGAATGTTAGGGGGCTTAATAACCCTGCTAGAAGGTGCTCGATCAGATTGTTCATGCAGTCCGTCAATGTTTCTTTAATTTGTTTTCAAGAATCTAAGATGGCTTTGTTGGATGCCACTGTTGTTTGCGAGACTTTGGGTCCTGCTTTTGATGGGTTTGATTTTCTGCCAGCAGAGGGCACGAGAGGTGGCATGTTGATGGCCTGGAAATCTGACAAGTTGCGAGTCTTCAATGTTCAAAAGGATGAGTTTATGCTCTCGGCACAAGTTATATCCTTGGATGACGGCAAAGAATGGTTGGTGTCCTCTGTTTATGGGCCTCAAGGTGACAATGACAAAATAAGGTTTCTTGAGTAGATGGTGCAATTTGGTGATCAGGTGCACTTACCGTGGATCGTTGTGGGTGACTTTAATCTAGTCTACTCTGAGCATGAGCGTAGCTCTGGAAGAGGGAATAGGAGGCTTATTTCCAAATTCAGACACACCATAAACAGGCTCGGGTTTTATGACATGCCTTTGATGGGTAGGTGATACACTTGGTGCAACCAGCAGGAGCAATCTATCATGGCTAGGCTGGACAGAGTGCTTTTCAACAACGATTGGGAGGAGATACACCCCATTAGTGATCTGTTATTGCTCAGCTCGAATATTTCAGATCACTCACCGTTGCTCCTCACTTGTTCTGCCGCTAGGCCGCGGGCTAACCGCTTTCGCTTTGAAAACTTCTGGTGCACGGAAATTCTTGGAGGTAGTTAAGGAGGCATGGGGACAGGAAATTCTTGGTTGTGACCCGATGAAGATTCTTAGTATCAAGTTGCAGTGCACGGCGAAAGCATTAAGAAGTTGGGGTCAGAGGAGCATGAGCCGGCTGAATCTTCAGTTTCAGATTGCGAGCGAAGTCATTTTGCGTCTGGATACGGCACAAGAGGCCAGGACTCTGTCAGAGGAAGAGCTCAAGCTGAAAGATTTTCTAAAAGGCAAATGTTTGGCTTTTGCCTCCCTAGAAAGAGTGCGTCTTTGGCAACGCGCGAGAGTGCGGGATCTTAAGGAGGGGGACGCAAACTCCAAGTACTTCCACATGAAGGCTAATGGGACACGTAGAAAACACTTGTTGCCGTATCTCAAAGCGGGTAACCAGACGGCAACGGCTCTAGAGGACAAGTTGGATTTGGCTAGAAGCTTCTTCAGTAGCTTGATGGGTGCTCCGGAACACAGATGTCACACTATATGTCTTGAAGAGTTGAACTTGGGGCAGCTTTCTCCAAAGATGGCAGCTTGTCTGGAAGGTGCATTCACGGAAGAGGAAGTCAAGAAGGTTACTATGAACATGCCCTCGGATAGAGCTCCGGGGCCGGATGGGTTCTCTGGGCTGTTCTTCAAGAGTTGCTGGGATATCATAGCGAAGGATTTTATGGCCTTTATGAAGGCGATGTACGATGGACGCTTCTACTCCTTCGGTGATCTCAACTCCTCCATCATAACCCTCCTGCCGAAAAAAACAGAGGCTCTGGAGATGGGTAATTTTCGGCCAATCAATTTGATTCATGGGGCTGCCAAGATTTTTGCAAAAGTTCTCTCGGTTCGGGTGGCACCTTTTCTCCCAGCTCTAATATCTCAGGCTTAGAGTGCTTTTATATGCAAGCGCAACATGCATGAAAACTTCAAGTTCGTGCGCAACACAGCTAGATGGCTCCAACAGAAGCGCAAGTCAGCGGTGTTAATGAAAATTGATATCTCCAAAGCCTTTGATACATTATCATGAGAGTTCCTCCTTGAGGTGTTGAGGACGAGAGGCTTTGGAAGACGTTGGTGCTCATGGATTTGTGGTCTCCTGTACACTGCATCTTCGTCAGTTCTCATTAATGGAGAATTGAGTCAACCGTTTGCCTTGGGCAGGGAGTTAGGCAAGGAGATTCTTTATCTCCCACTCTTTTCATCCTAGCCATGGACACGCTGCATGGCATCTTGCAATGGGCGGTTCAACATCAGTTGCTCTCTGACATTGGGTGCAACACGAAGATGCCGAGGGCATCTATCTTTGCAGATGATGCAGTATTGTTTTTTAGGCCAGTTAGCCCAGACCTTCAAATCATATCCTCTATTCTAAAGCTACTTGGAGAGGCCTAAGGCTTGAGAATCAACATGCAAAAGAGTACGATCACCACTATCCGTTGCGACGAAGAGGTAGCCGCGGTGGTGGAAGAGCACTTCCAGTGCAGGAGGCAGCAATTCCCTATTCGATACCTGGGGCTTCCTCTTACCATTTATAGTATGCAACGTCAAGATCTGCTTCCTCTCATTGACAAGTTCTCGGATAAATTGAAGGGGTGGAAGCCGAGGATGCTAGCTGTTGCGGGCCGCCTGACTCTAACCCGCTCGGTACTCATGGCATTGCCTATACACCTGATGGTTGTGCTTCCCATGCCGGCATGGGCCATTAAGATCATTAACAGGCGATGTCGAGGGTTTATATGGAAAGGGGAGGAGGAGATCAATGGTGGCCATTGTCTTATGCCTTGGTCTAGAGTTTGTTTACCTCTAGAGGTGGGAGGGCTCGGTATTATTAATCTGAAGTGGTTCGGCTTCGCTCTAAGATGTAAGTGGACTTGGTTACTCTGGGATGCTGAAGAGAGACCATGGCAACTGATCCCCGAGGCAACGGAGAAGGAGGTGCAGGTCATGTTCTCCGCGGCTTGTCGCATAAGCTTGGGCGACGGCGAGTCCGCGAGGTTCTGGACGGATAATTGGCTCCCGGATGGTCGTTCACTTGCTGAGTTGGCTCCGGCTTTGCTCTCCTTTGTCAAGTACAAAAACAAATCGGTAAGAGAGGCCTTGCAAGATAGGGCCTGGATCAGTGACATATCTGGAGGTTTGTCGCTCATAGCCATGGGCCAATACCTGAGGGTCTGGGATCTTGTTCAAGACACTTTGTTAAACTTGGGTATGAGGGATCGGCCAGTTTGGAAATTGACTCATGACCTACAGTTTTCGGTGAAGAGTGCATACCAGATGTTCTTCTTAGGGAACACTGGGTTTGCGTGTTATAAGCCAATCTGGAAATCCAAAGCGCCGCCGCACTGCAAGTTTTTTATGGGGCTTGCTGTTCATAGAAGATGTCTAACGGCTGATAATTTAGAAAGAAGGAACTGGCCTTCCAAGGAAGTCTGCCCCCTGTGCTCCTTTGAACCTGAAACCTTCTCGCACTTGTTTGTGCACTGCAGTTTCAGTATTCAGGTTTGGGAGAGGTTCAGAACATGGGCAAGAGCTGATTTTCAGATTCCAAATATCAACTTCAGCACCACGGAAGACTGGTGGTTGAATGCTAGGGCGGGGATCCCCAAGCAAATGAGGCGTAACTTTGATAAAATTGCCATCCTTCTACATTGGAGAATCTGGAAGGAAAGAAATGCAAGGATATTCGACAAAACGTGGCGAGCACTCCTGACAAGGTTCGAGATCTAATCTTGGAGGATATACACATGTGGAGAGTGGCCGGCTGTATCAGCGACTTGGCGACATAGCCTGGTCTGGAGAATGTTACAGTTTTGGTTGGGGGCTCAATTCATCACGCCGGATGACCGGTTTAGCTGCATCAAGGAGAGCTGGCTGCAGGCAAGGGCCGGTGTGCCCAAGATGATGAGTCGCAACTTTGACTACATTGCGATTTTTGTTAAAGTGTAGGCTAGTAGTTGTAGGAAACGTGACATGTTGTCACGTATATTGTGGCGTGTGTATATTGTAACTGGTGCAGGTTGTTAGTATAGATCAAGCCTTATCTTGTATAGCTTGGAGTAGGGGCAAAGTCTTGCAACAACCTGCGCCGCATGATGTAATCTTCTCTGAGTATTTAACACGTACGCGTCCCTGCCAGAAGGTATACGCTTCCACGTCTTTCTTCTTCTTTCATGGTAATCAGAGCTGCCCTCGAACTCATCCATGGTGACATCATCAAGTTCCTTCCATGTCTCGTCATTTGCTCACGCCGCCACAGAGAAAATCGGCAAGGGCAATCAAGCCCTGTGGCACGCAACTGTGCTCTCCGCCATCCGAGGGGCGCAGATGGAGCAGTACCTCGACGTCGAGCGGCCGCCACCACCGATGCAGATCGACGTAACCTCGTCTGATGGCAAGACCACGGCGAAGGAAGCAAACCCGGAGTTCCAAACCTGGTACGCGAAAGATCAGCAAGTTTTCTCATATCTTCTGACGACTCTCCCTCGTGAGATAGCCATCCAGGTTGCATCATGTCACACTTCGGCCGAGCTCTGGAATACGGTTGAGGGTATGCTTTCATCCCGCACCCGTTCCCAGACCACCAACGTCCGCATCGCCCTCGCCAACTTGCAGAAGGGCAACTCCTCCATCACGGAGTATGTTGGGAAAATCAGGTCCCTCTGCGATGAACTGATCGCAGCCGGGAAGAGGGTGGACGAGGATGACATCGTCTCCCACATCTTAGCTGGGCTCGAAGAAGACTTCGACCCGGTGGTTTCTGCTATGTTCTCTCGGGTGGAACCGGTGAGCGTGGCCGAGCTGTATTTACAGCTGCTCAGCTTCGAGATGAGGCTGAATCTTCGTGGTGGAGGGTCTCAGTCCTCTGCCAATGCTGCCACTCGAGGCTACAAGTTTGGCGGCGGAGGTGGTGATCGCGGCCGCAGACAGGCCGGCGCTGGTGGTGATCGCGGCGGTCGCAGCGGCGGCCGCGGCGGTCGCGGTGGACATGGCGGCAACGGCGGCGGCGGCAACTACAACAACAATGCCTCCGCGCCCAGGGTGCAATGCCAGATCTGTGGCAAGATGGGCCACCCAGCATGGAAGTGCTAGAAATGCTACGACGAGTCCTACCAAGGAGAAGAGAAGTCAGCCAATCTCGCAGCGCCACAGTATGGGGTAGACACCAACTGGTACCTTGACAGTGGTGCTACCGACCATATCACAGGCGATCTGGAGAAGCTGACCGTGCGAGACCGCTACCAAGGCAACGAGCAGATTCAAACCGCGAGTGGTTCAGGTACGGATATTAAACACATTGGTCATTCAGCCATTCACACCAAAGATCGTGATCTTTTTCTGAATAATATCCTTCATGTACCCGAAGCAAACAAAAGCCTAATCTCCGCTAGCCGTCTTGCCATTGATAATGACTCCTTTGTTGAAATTCATCCCTATTCTTTTCTTGTCAAGGAACGGGGAACGAGGAAGGTACTTCTTCGAGGCAGGGGTAGAAGAGGTCTCTACCCAGTTAGGCACACGGGAACCGACGTCAACAAGCAAGTGCTAAGTGCTACAAAGCTGTCTTCAGATAGGTGGCATCGACGTCTAGGGCATCCTTCTTCTGTTATTGTCAAGAAAGTCATTAGTCAAAATAATCTCCCGTGTGCTAGTTATCTCTAGTTATCTCAATAATGATTTGTATGTGACGCCTGCCAAAAAGGCAAAAGTCACCAACTTCCTTATCCAAATTCAATAAGTGAATCAAAGTTCCCTTTAGAACTTGTGTTCTCTGATGTGTGGGGTCCTGCTGTTGAAACAGTAGGAAGAAAGCAATATTATGTTAGCTTCATCGATGATTTTAGTAAATTTACATGGATCTATTTGATCAAACATAAGTCTGAGGTTTTTCAGAAATTTCATGACTTTCAGAATCTTGTGGAACGACAATTTGATCGTAAAATCCTTGCTCTCCAAATAGATTGGGGTGGGGAGTACGTTAGGCTAAATTCCTTCTTTACCAAGATAGGTATATCTCATCACGTCTCATGTCCTCACGCTCACCAACAAAACGGTTCAGCTGAGAGAAAACATCGACATATTGTCGAAGTTGGTTTGTCTCTTCTTGCCCAAGCTTCTATGCCTCTGAAGTTTTGAGACGAAGCCTTCATTGCTGCCACGTGCTTGATAAACCGTACTCCTAGCAATGTCATCAATTTTGAGACACCTTTTGAACGATTGCTTCATGAAAAACCCAACTATTCCATTCTCAGAATTTTTGGATGTGCTTGCTGGTCAAATCTTCGGCTATACAATAACCATAAACTCCAATTTTGATCCAAACAATGTGCTTTCCTTGGCTATAGCAATCTTCAAAAAGGATACAAATGTCTTGATATCTCCACTGGACGTGTTTACATATCCAGAGACGTGGTATTTGATGAAAACATCTTTCCCTTCTCTACCTTGCATCCTAATGCTGGCGCTCGTTTACGTGCAGAAATACTTTTGCAATCTCCGGAGTTATTAAATCCTACTGATCAAGGGGGTGAATATTATGCTAATGATCATCTGTTTAATAATCCTAACCCTCATGGAGACAGCGGTGAAAAAAATGCCAGTGAAAACAGCGCTCCGGCCTGTGATTTTATGCAGCAGCAGCAGAGAACTCCTGGCGCTGGACACGAGGCTGATACACCCTCGGGATCGGGCGCGCGCTGCCTAACGCGGTCACGGGATCCCAGGTGGATCTTCTGGTGGCCCCAGGATCCCCAGCGTCTCCAGATTCGCCATCTGCCACCTGGTCGGGCGGCGCGGACGCAAGCGCTCACCTCGAGGCGGGCCCGCGGTTGGACGCTCCCTCGCCTGCATGCGCCTCCTCGCCTCTGGTCGCCAGTTGTCGAGGCAGGACAGGCGGTACACCGCCTGAGACGCGCACACGAGCGGTGCGGGACGAGCCGGCGGGTCGCTTTCGCCGGTCCCACACACGCGGGATTCGAGCCCGGTGGCAGAGGGAGCCACCCCGATCCGGTCAGCTGCAGTACGAGGAGAAGGATCTTCTACGGGTGAGGACGTGTTGCCACGGATAACCACACGTGCTCAGAAAGGTATTTTGAAACCTACAAAATTCAAGGACGGTACAGTCAGGTATGAGAAGAACTTTAAGTTTGCAAACTTTGCTTCTTCTGGTGAACCTCAAAATTTGACAGAGGCACTAAGCAGTGAAAATGCACACAGAGTATGATGCACTTGTGAAAAACCGAACTTGGCACTTAGTTCCTTCAAAGCAAGGGAGAAATATCATAGACTGTAAGTGGGTGTACAAAGTTAAAAAAGACCTGATGGCACTATAGATAGATACAAGGCTAGATTAGTAACTGAAGGCTTTAAACAACGCTATGGGATTGATTATGAAGATACCTTTAGCCCTGTAGTTAAGGCTGCTACTATCAGACTTGTTTTGTCTATTGTTGTTTTCAGGGGTTGGAGTCTTCGCCAATTGGATGTACAGAATGCGTTCCTACACGGCGTTCTCGAGGAGGAGGTCTATATGAGACAGCCACCAGGTTATGAGTACCGTTCAAAACCACATCATGTGTGTAAACTGGACAAGGCTTTGTATGGTCTAAAACAGGCGCCCAGAGCCTGGTACCACGAGTTGAGTACAAAGCTACAACAACTTGGTTTCAAGGCATCTAAAGGAGACACGTCTTTGTTCTTCTTCAAAAAAGGGAAGGTGACCATGTTTATGTTGATTTATGTTGATGATATAATTGTTGCTAGTTCATCACAAGAAGCCACCTCAGCACTATTAAGAAATCTGAAAGGAGAATTTGCTCTTAAAGATCTAGGAGAGTTGCATTACTTCCTAGGCATTGAAGTAAAAAAATGTCATGATGGTATTATGTTAACTCAGGAAAAATATGCCAGAGACATAGTCAAGCGAGTAGGCATGAGAGACTGTAAACCCTCTAGTACTCCCATGTCTACCACTGACAAGCTATCTTTGCATGAAGGAGAACTGTTAAGTCCAGAAGAGGGAACTAAATACCGAAGCACAGTAGGTGCATTGCAGTATCTAACATTGACAAGACCAGATATATCATTTGCTGTTAATAAAGTTTGTCAGTTTATGCATGCTCCTACTTCTTTGCATTGGACAACTGTTAAGAGGATCATAAGATATATTCAAGGCAGTGCTGAAACAGGCTTAAAAATATGCAAGTCTCCTTCAACGGCAGTGAGTGCATTCTCTGATGCAGATTGGGCCGGGTGTCTAGATGATAGGAGATCAACTGGAGGTTTTGCAATTTTTCTTAGGTCAAATCTTGTATCCTGGAATGCAAAGAGACAGATCACAGTCTCACGTTCTAGCACTGAAGCAGAATATAAGTCTCTGGCAAATGCAACTGCTGAGGTAATGTGGATTGAAACTTTGCTTGATGAACTAGGGATTGGAAGAACACATGTGTCATGTTTGTGGTGTGATAATCTTGGGGCAACATATCTTTCTGCAAATCATGTGTTTCATGCAAGGACAAAACACAAAGAGATTGGAAGAACACATGTGTCATTTTGTTCAAGAAAGAGTTGCACAAAAACTATTGGATGTTCAGTTTATTCCAACAGGAGATCAAGTTGCAGATGGATTCACCAAGCCTCTTCAAGTCAGAAAACTACAAGCCTTCAAGCATGATCTAAACCTTGACACGTTAAGATTAAAGGAAGATGTTAAAGTGTAGGCTAGTAGTTGTAGGAAACGTGACATGTTGTCACGTATATTGTGGCGTGTGTATATTGTAACCGGTGCAGGTTGTTAGTATAGATCAAGCCTTATCTTGTATAGCTTGGAGTAGGGGCAAAGTCTTGCAACAACCTGCGCCGCATGATGTAATCTTCTCTGAGTATTTAACACGTACATGTCCCTGCCAGAAGGTATACGCTTCCACGCCTTTCTTATTCTTTCAATTTTGACACACTGGAGGCTGTGGAAGGAATGGAGTTCCAAATTAGAGTGCTGGATATGGTGCGTGAAGACATTCAGCAGGATGCATTTCCCACCTGGGCGACTAGTTTTGACCAAGCTTGTTTGTTCAAGCTCACGTGTAACTAGTTTTGACAATGCTTGTTTGTTCAGGCTCACGTGTATCCATGGCGGTTCTAGGAGAGCATCCTCTGGTTTTCAGTTCTAGTGCGCCTAGACTGGTAACCAGCTTGTATTTCTTTCCCATCTAATAAAGTTCGGTCAATGGCCCTTTGAGAGATGCACACAACCACACATATAAAAGAGAGAGAGAGAGAGTTCCTGAAGAAAAGAAATAAGAATTGGTTGAAGTTATGCGACCCCATCCATAATTAGTATTCCATTCGATCCGACATCTCACAAGCAAAGGTTTCAGATTTCAAAGACGTTGGTTTTCATCGGATGCATGCCATCTTAAAAGTACATGAATACTTTGTAAAATTTAATGAACATTTTTTTATCAAGATATGAGTAATTTTTAATTATATATTACTCTCATTTTTAATTAGATACACAAAACTAAAGTAAATATGTTAGAAACAGTCATGAAATAATATAAATAAATATCTTCCCCGCAAAAAATAATATAGTAATAAATAAATCGAAATATGTATGTGGCAACCGGAACCGTTTTTACAAAAATGCCACACCTTCCGTCCAAATCGCTAGAGCTCGCCATCTTTCCAAGCGCACTATCCAACCACCGGCACCCACGCGCTGTCCCTGCCCCTTCCCCGTCCCCGTATCCGGCCGACGCGCCGCCTCCTTTCCCTGGATCCGCCCGGAACCGATGCCGCCACTGCCTGCCGCCACCAAGCGTCGACGTGCGATCCCGCCGCCTATCTTTGGTATGCTGTCACGCCTCCCCTGCCATCTAGGCTGCCCCCGGCCTCGCCCAGCTCCTCTTCCGGCGACGACCCCCTGCCACACGCGCCGCCCCCGTCCCGACAACAAAACCGCGAAATCCAGCCAACCACCGCTTCCTGAACCGCCCCGCGCTCCGTCCGGGCAACCGCCGCCTCCCCACCACGTCCCGCTCGCCTCCCGACCAACCACTGCCTCCCCATCCCTTCGGCTTACCTGCAGCTGGGGGAGGTCTCGACCTGGAGCTGGAGGAGGTCTCGACCTACACCTGGTCGCGCGCGCCGCTGCCGCGAGGTCCACCACCTATAGTCGGCGCTACGACAACCACCCACCCGCCGCGCCGGCCAGCCCACACCAGTACCACCTGCATCCCGCCGACCCTCCGACCCCCAGCGAGCCGCTGCCCCTCCCTCTCTCGGGTCCGCCAGCCCCGGCGACGCGCGCCGCCGCCCACCAACCAGGATCCCGCCGCTTCAACTTGTTCTGAACAGGAGGTACCTACTCTTCGGCTAACCGATCGATTGATTCTTTGCGTCCGTCGGTTCGGCTGATTCCTAGATCGATCCATGTGCTCTATGTCTCCCAGACTAATTGGTGTTCTTGCAGCTGCAGTGCTGGGCGGCTCTGCTCCCGCGAGACTGCACTCAATCACGGTAGCTCCAGCTGAACTTCAGGTAGCAACTAAAATCAGAGGAGACAATAGTATTTTGGTTCTGGGCAACACATGCCTTTTCTTTTTTAGTACAACGAATGCCTTAATTTTGTTTCCAACGAATGCTAGTTTTTTGGCAAGCTAGCTAGCGTGCTGCTAGTTAGCAAATTACACGTCCGTGCTCCTTCATGGTACTGCTATCTGCTGCTATAATTCTCGTGGACCTTTCTTTTTTGGTAAGAAAAAAAGTAGTTTTGAAAAGAATGATATTTTGTCAGGTAGGTATCTCTCTCACTCGCAGTAAACTGCTCCTTGAAAATGTTCCCTATACTGATTTTGATAACTTAGGTACCATCACCGCAGTAATTTTGACCCTAAATTTTTGCTGAAAAATATAACCCTGGTGATTTTCTCTGTAAATAGTTGGTAATATAAGCACCAAGGACTAGATAACTTACACACAAACACCACAATAATTTTGAGTCACAACTAAAAAACATTGAAAACATACCTTCGATAATTTTTGTGTAAATAGCACGATAATATAAGCACCATAGATTTGATAACTTACGTCTGAAATATCACAATAATTTTTTGTTCGATGAAAAAACATTTATTGTAAACATACAATGGTAAATTTTGTGCACATAGCATATTATTTTAAGCACTGCGGACCTGTTAAACTGCCTACAAAAACCATGATAAGTTTTTGACCCCGGATTTTTTTTGTTCAAACATACCCCCACTAATTAAAAAAATCATGATAGTATAAGCAACTCATAACCGATAACTTACATACAAACACCATGATAACTTTTGCCCTACGAAAAAATTGTTGGAAAATATACTCTTGCTAACTTATTTGTACATAGTATGGTAATATATGCCTCACGGACCTGATAACTTACATCCAAACACCTTGGTAATTTTAACTA
The DNA here is from genome assembly GCF_003073215.2 of Triticum urartu. Lineage (NCBI taxonomy): Eukaryota > Viridiplantae > Streptophyta > Magnoliopsida > Poales > Poaceae > Triticum > Triticum urartu. Next base: position 521,998,094 of record NC_053026.1, read on the forward strand.
GGATAATAATCATTGCAAATTACCCTTGATAGCTTATGTGCAAATAACACGGTAATGTACATCCAAACACCGTGGTAATTTTGGATAGGGAAATGTTTTAGAGAATACTCGCGGTAATTTCTATGTAAATAGCATGGTAATTTAGACCTTGCAGACATACTAATTTACTTACAAAGGCTGCAGTAATTTTGACTAGTTGAAAATTTATTGAGAAAATAATTCCCGTTAATTTTTATGTAAATATAATGGTAATTCACGCACCGCAGACATGATAACTTACGAACAAACACCGTGCTAACTTTTGACTCTGAGAAAAAAGATGTTGAAACATACCCCGATAAATTATGTGTAAATAACACAGTAAGATACACACCGCATAATACTCGTACAAACACCACGACAATTTTTGACTCAGAGAAAGAGTTGTTGAAAACATTTCCCGTATAACCTTTGTGTAAATAGTATGATAATTTACTCATGCAGATCTGATAACTTGTGTATGAACATCATGGTAATTTTTATGATATGGGGGTGAAAAAATTGTTGAAAAGGTACACGCAGTACCTTCTATGTACCTAGCATGACGATTTACACACCGCAAACATGATAACTTTGGTACAAAACACCGTAATAAATTTGTCCAAGTGATTTTTTTTAATGAACACGTGATAACCTCTGTCTAAATAACGTGATAATTTACTCATCACAGATCTAATTACTTACATACAAACACCATGGTAACATTGACCTGGAGGGGGTGTTGAAAAATACACCCCCGATAAGTTATCTGCAAATATCATGGTAATATACGAAGCCGATACCTGATAATTTAAATACAAACAGAGAAAAAGCTATTGAGAAACATACCCCAAAAACTTGAGTGAGAAAAGCATGGCAACATTAGAATTTCGTACCTGATAACTTACGTGCAAACATCATGATATTTTACATCTTAAAAGGAGTAAAGAGGACGCCCGGGTTTGTGAACCATGTGAGACGTGCAGAAAAAATGATAAAACTAGGGTACATTGTTCTAAAACCCGTACAAATGAGGCTGCTAGTTTGAATTTTCAGTTACTAATCACTGCCTTTTTTGTTTATTCTTGTTTCAGAACGATATAACTAGTGTGTAAGTTGTACATAGTCAGATAAGTGGGCTAGCGTAGCTGGATGTTGTAGCTTAGTTTCGTATGAAAGGCAAGGGCCGACGCTTGGTTGGTGGTCTGGGCGGCGGATCCAGCGGCGGGGCAGACGGATCATGTCGGAGGAGCGCGAGGCTGACGGAGAGGTGGCGGGCCGGAGGCAGGGCGTGCTCCAAGGCGGCCCAGGTGACGGATCAATGGCCGCTCCTCTCGGTCGTCCTCCTCCCGACCGTAGGACAGGCAAGAGGCGGCTCTTGGTTGGTGGTCTGGGCGGCGGACCCGGCTGCTCCGGTCCAGCAGTGGGGCGGACGGATCGAGGTGGAGGAGCACGAGGCCGACGGATGGGTGGCCGGCCGGAGGCGGGGCGAGCTCCAAGGCAGCGGGGTTGTTCCATGGTGACTTCCCTATAGAAAACAAAGATTAGAAACAGAGAGAAGAAGAAGGTAAAAGCCGAGAGAGAGAGAGAAGGAGAGAGGGGGCAGCGACAGCTCCTAGGCTGGCCTGCTCGTGGCACAGCTGGAGCTCCTCTCCAGGCGCGGTCGGAAGCAGGGAGGCCAGGCTACTGGAGTGGCAAAAAGGGAGGATTTGCGAAGGGGGGATAGGAACGAGTGCGGTTGCGTGCTTTTGTTGTAAGAAGAAATATGTTTATTATCAAAATATAAATAGTACCACCTCGCTCCTTTGTAATCAATCTAATTAATTTATATACGGCGGCTGCTTGAGGCAGCAACAAGCAGTGAAGGAACATATTAAACTCAATGGAAGGCTACGAAGGAACATATTAAACACACAAGCCACACTCCTCAAACAATTACCAATGTACAAGTTGAAAATGCGTGTGTTGTGACACACGGTGTCACCAGTGGCTGTCGCCTGCCCCTTGGAGAGCAGCCTTGCAAAGCCCGCACCTTGCGCGAATGAAGATGAGAAAAGTGAGAGGGAGAGGAAGAATCGAGACGAGAGGATACGATTTCAGCGGTGGGGAACCAGGGGATAAGGCGTGTGCGCTGCCATACCCAAGCGGTGGGGCGGCTGAGCCATAGGTGTTAGCTCGGCTTCCTGCGAGGTTAGTCAGGCCCAAGTAGCTGGCCCGTGGTAACACATCCAAGTGTACGGTTTATCTAAAAAAAATCCAAATGTATGGGGTTTGCTTAAAAAATTCTAAGTGTACGAGGTCAATTCAAATTACGTGGTTGGATTGCTAGAGTACTAATTTGCACATGGTGCTTCTCAAAAAAGAAAATTGCACATGACCATGTAGTTTGATTATAAAAAAATCAAAAAAATATCGGTAGATCAAAATTTAACAACTTAATTTTATATTTCAATTGTCAAGGTTTTCAATTGTACACATCCATCGATCAAAAGGATGTAGCTTTTAAAATAATATCAAAGTGATTTTGTTAGCCGGAGAAAACGGTTACACAATATTAATGGCTGTATATTTTGATGGTATGCGCTATGATTACCTATGTGCTATTTATTATTTGTTTTGAATGAAGTTATATGGAAAAACACACTCTACTCATTTCTATCATTATTTGTGTTGCTCATGTGCATTGTCTTGGACACCGTGACCACTATCAATGAAAGCGGAAAGGAGCTTTAAGAGGTGACATAGGTGAGCATCGTGTTAGAGAAGATGGTGTGGACCTACGGAGGTCATGAGCCATACTTTTTGAAGTACATACATGCAATTTTTTTTCTCTCCCATTGCAACGCACGGGCATTTTTTGCTAGTCTATACCTATTATTAAAGCAAGGTGATATTCTTGGTTTCGTCCCGCTTAGGTGATTTCATTATTTTGAATTTTTAAAATTATTTTATTACCCGACGAGGTGGTACCGTTTCACATGAAAACATGCGCTACGCCCCAACCGGCTGGGCCTAGACCTTCCTGTGATGGGCCTGCTCCTGCCACCTTTGACAAAAGAGGTAAATACATCCGAAGTCATAGAACTTGCACGCGATGGTCAGTTTGGTGCACAAACTTGTGAAATACGTGTTTCTGGTCATCAAACTTGCACGAGCATTCATATACGGTCACATTTCATGTACACGAACGTATCCATGGCCTATGTGGCATTCCAGTGTGGCCAAGGCCCACTGTCATCCGCTGTAGCATCTAAATCTGCAGAGAAGCCTTTGCCTTTTTTTATTTTCGTATTAAGCCCCTAAAAATAAAATTAAAAAGCAAGCGATATGGGGTTTTGAAGCTGCAACGTGCCCTAGTAGTCTCACGTGTACAACCACCAGACTACTGACTATTCATGTCTATATAGCACGACTAATTTCTGTATCATATAAACATTGACTGAAAATAAATTTTACAAGAAATGTAACATGGAAAAAATGAGCACCGTGGCTCGATCATGTGACCTTGTGGTCAAGGTTAACTAAGATTACCACCGACAACACAACACGTCCAGATGTAAGAAAACAATTTATATTCTTGTGTTTGTGACATTCAAAAAATATTTATGTGTTACAAAAAAAGGTATGCGACATTTTAAAAAGTTTCAAAAACTTGTATTTAAAAAAATGTTAATCAACACAACCTGTCCAGATTAACATTTTTTCAAATACAAGTTTTGAAATTTATGTGTATTGAAACATATACTCCATATGATACACATATGTTTTGATGTTTTAAATACTCCAGTATACATCTATGTTATGATACATATATATATATATATATATATATATATATATATATTTATTTTAAATACTCCAGTATACATCTATGTTTGGAGTATTTTAAAAAATATATGCTTAATACTTTTGAAACATATGATTAACATTTTTTTCAAATACAAGTTTTGAAACTTTTTTCAACTATGTTTTTAACATTTTCGGATGGTACAAAACATTTTTAAGCTACACAAACAGTTTTATACATTGTATAGGCATTTAAAAAATGTCATGACCAGTTTTTTTGGAATGCACGAACATTTTTAAAATGCAACGTATCATTTTTAATTACACAAATGTGGTTTACAATGTTTAAACATTTTTTTAAATGTCACACACCTTTTTTGTAACACATAAACATTTATTAAATATCACAAACACAAAAATATAAATTTTTTTCTTACATAGAACAAGAAGGAATAACAACATGAAAAATATTTATCCCATTTGGATATGTTGTGTTTTCGAAACCCGGTGGTAATCTTAGTTAACATTGATCACGAGGTCACATAGTCGAGCCACGGTGCTCTCTTTTTTGGGGTTACATTTCTTGTAAAATTGATTTTTCGGCCATGTTTATATGATATAAAAATTATTTGTGCTACCTAGACATGAATGATCATTGGTTTGGTGGTTGTTAACCTGAGCCTAGTAGTGGCACGTCCCTAGTTTGTAACCGAACCATCCCTTGTTTTTTCATTTTATTTTAGGGGCTTTATACGTAAATAAAAAATAATTTTATTTTAGGGGCTTAATAAGTTAAAAAAATAGGTGTATAATACGTAAATAAAGAAAAAGTCTGCAGATCTACCATGCGTCGCGGGCTTACGGTGGGCCCTGGCCATGCTGGCATGCCACATAGACCACGGATACATCCGCGTACATGGAATGTGACCGTATATGAACGTTTGTGCAAGTTTGATGACCAGAAACACGTATTTTACAAGTTTGTGCACCAAACTGACCGTCACGTGCAAGTTCTATGACTCCTGGTGTATTTACCTCTTGACAAAAAAGATGAAAATATATGTTTGGTTTTGATATTGAACTCCCAACCTCTTGGTTGCTTTGGGGCACGAAGGCTATAGAATGTGCCATCCTAAGCATTCGTTTATCCAAAAATACCAATGTGAATTCTCGGTAAAGAATGTTTACATTACTCTTTTCTCTGTGTGTATATATAAAAGAAGTGGCCATTTTTTTGCAGATTGTGTTATTGCACAGAAAATTTGAGCTATTATGCATAATTTTTCAGTAGATCTAATAATCTAAACTTAATGTTGTTCAGTCAATTAGTTTACATGGAATCATACCGCCGTCTCGAGCTCACGCCACACGTTCCTCGATTGATCCATCCTTCCTTGTCAGTAGCGACCATTCTTCTACTACATAGTTCCTCAACCTGGCCAACCTTAATTGATAGGAACCATTGTTTTCTTCCGTTGCAACGCACGGGCATTTGTGCTAGTAATAATAAAACAGCTATTGCTTCTGGTGGTCCGTCGTAGTATTAGTTTTTCAAAAAAGCCCCTCGGTTTACATGAAATCAACCCCCGGTCCCTGCTTTAGTGGCATTCTGAGAAAACATTTCACTTTTACAAAACAAACCCTATAGTTATTTGAATTCAGTCCTTACCCTCCCCTTCATCTTATCCATTATGTCTTGAGCTGGCGGCCGCCGTGCCTCGCGCGGGAGGATGGAGGACGTTCGACGGGGCGTGTGCGGCGGAGACGGCGCGGCGAGGCGGGGCAGTGGTGGTGGTGGTGGTTGTCCGGCCATCGTGCCTCGCGTGGGGAGGATGGACGACGCTCGCCGAGGCATGTGCGGCGGAGACGGCTTCTGCCGCGCGTCGAGGTGGAGTGGTGGCGTTGGTTGTCGGCCAACATGAGGAGGCAGAGGCGGCCAAAGGCAATGAGGCATCGGCGTCGGCTAGCGAAGTGGCGGCCGGAGCAGAGGACGGCGAGAAGGCAGGCAAGGAGGCACGGGCGTCGGATATTCAAGGGGCGGTCGGAGGATAGGACGATGGGAGAAGTCGACCATGGATGCCGAGGTGTTTGCATCAGGTAAGCAGAGGCGACGATGGAGTGGCTTCGGCTTCAGCACTCGCGCTGGTGGTGGAGGGAGACCATGCCCGGAGGAGGCAGGGTGAGTACGTTGTGCACCAGCGCCGGACGCGAGCACGCGCCACTGTGAGCTGTCCACCACTGCCAGTCGTCTCCGGCCTGCACCGTAGTAGGCTTCTGAATCTCTGACGGACATCCTGCTCACGCGTTTGATTTCAATCTCTGACGGACATCCTGCTCCCGTGTCCTTCTCCAACAGATAAATCAATTGAGTCCCGACCCGGATTGGAATTCGCTGCTATAAGAAGGAAGTGTTTCTGGCCGGAATCTCCATCAGAAAATCCATCAATTCCCAGAATTCTGGGTCCAGAGAAGCATCATGTCGCCTTTGAGTTCGCTGAAGGAAGAAGCACCAAGTTCGCCGGAGGTAGAAGAACGTTTGTCGAGCCATCCAATATCGCCGACGGTGGCTACACCAGAGGTATGTGATGCCTCGACCACACTCAAAAACAGCCCTGCTGTTCCCCCTTCCCTTTATTCTTGAGATTGGTTGTAGCTAACTGAGTGCCCTCAAGCTTTTGTGTGTTCAGAGATTTATTCAGAGGTGGGTTTTTTAGAAAAGGAAGATGCACCCCCGGCCTCTGCATCTGGACAATGCATATAATCACTTTATTAATTATTAAGCACAAATGACCTTACAAAATAGTACATCAATAAACCTGAAGCCACCATCTAGGCAACATCTATTGCTACTCCTCCCCCTTTGATGCAGTGGTGTCGAATGTTCGAGCCTAATACCAAACAGACATCGCACCAAATGTTAACATCTAATGCCGGATGCCCCATCCTAGCCACATACCGGGACTGGGTCACACGCCAGTCCGGCGCACTCACCGAGGCTGCCGCCGCCTTCTTCCACCGATCCATCTCCAGAGCAGGTACTAACGCACAGACCTTGCCAGGCCTGCCGTCGACGCCACCATGGCGCCAGACAGCTCGACCACCCTGCGCTTGTCCATCCACCCGCATCCGTCATCGATATGCAGCTGCACCATGCCGCCACCACTCGTCGTCAATGACGCAGTAGATACAACGCTGCACCACCTGGCAACCTCCACACCATCGCCACTGCTGGAGCTACTCGGAGCCTACCATCCACAACATCTCTCCCCCGAACAGCAGTTCCTCCCAAGACGGCGCCTCCATGGAGGATACGACGTGCAGGACACCGCCATCGCCCAATCTAGACTGAATTTTGGACTTTCGTCCGGGAGGGGTTCTGGGGTGGATAGGGGGGACCTCGGCTTCTCCTCCAGGAAGGGTAACGGCGTCAAGCGACGTCGCCGATGCCGGGCCAAACACGCCGACCAAAGTTACCTCCAGTCCTCATCCTATGCCACCAAACCTCCGTGTACTCCGGATCCGGCAAGCCACGATCCGAAACCCGCGAAGATGAAAGAGACATGGGGCTCAACCCACCAGAAAGGAGGATCGAGAAGAACTCCTTGTAGATCTCCAGATGCTGAATCCAACGATCCGACATGGCCAGCGATGATCATCACCACCCCGCGGCGGCCGACGGAGTCCGAAGAAAGGATCCAGAAGGATCCGACGGCACCCGCGACCACCGGTCAGGCCAATGCAGCCACCACCTCACGACACGCAGGTCGCCACCGTCGCGCCGCGCACGACGCCGATGGGAGACCCGCCCTGTAACACCCATGATGCGGCTATATCTCCCACGTGTCGGAGCACGACTTAGAGGCATAACCACATAGTAGGCAAGTCGCAAGAGGGGTAATCTTTACACATCCCATGTACTGAATAAGAAAGGGATAAAGAGTTGGCTTACAATCGCCACTTCAAACAATACATAAATATCATACAATATCGCGAATACAATCAAGGTCCGACTACGGAACCAAAATAAATAAAGACAACCCCAAATGCTAGATCCCCGATCGTCCCAACTGGGCTCCACTACTGATCGACCGTAAAAGAAACAAAACAAGGAACAAGATCTTCATCGAGCTCCCACTTGAGATGGGTTGCGTCGCCTGCACTGGCATCATCGGCACCTGCATCTGTTTTGGAAGTATCTGTGAGCCACGGGGACTCAGAAATCTCACACCCGCGAGATCAAGACTATTTAAGCTTATGGATAGGAAAAGGGTAGTGAGGTGGAGCTGCAGCAAGCACCAGCATACGCAAAAGAGAGCGAGAAGAGAAGCAAAGTATGATCTAGAACTAAGAATGATCAAGAAGTGATCCTGAAGCTACTTACGCACAAGCATAACTCCAAAACCGTGTTCACTTCCCGGACTCCGCCGAAAAGAGACCATCACGGCTACACACGCGGTTGATGCATTTTAATTAAGTCAAGTGTCAAGTTCTCTATAACCGGACATTAACAAATTCCCATATGCCCATAACCGCGGGCACGGCTTTCGAAAGCTCAAAACCCTGCAGGGGTGTCCCAACTTAGCCCATTACAAGCTCTCACGGTCAATGAAGGATATTCCTTCTCCCAGGACGACCCGATCAGACTCAGAATCCCGGTTACAAGACATTTCGGCAATGGTAAAACAAGTCCAGCAAAGCCGCCCGAATGTGCCGACAAATCCTGATAGGAGCTGCACATATCTCGTTCTCAGGGCACACCAGATGAGCAATCCGTACAACTAAAACCAACCCTCAAGTTTCCCCGAGGTGGCGCTGCAAGGGGCTCTAGTTTGGTCCAACACTCAGAGGAGCACTGGCCAAGGGGGGGGGTTAAAATAAAGATGACCCTCGGGAGCGCGACTCCCAAGGAAAAAGTAGGTGGTGGTGAGGAAAATGGTAAAACCAAGGTTGGGCCTTGCTGGAGGAGTTTTATTCAAGGAGAACTGTGAAGGGGTTCCCATTATCACCCAACCGCGTAAGGAACGCAAAATTAAGGAATATAACACTGGTATGACGGAAACTAGGGCGGCAAGAGTGGAACAAAACACCAGGCATAAGGCCGAGCCTTCCACCCTTTACCAAGTATATAGGTGCATTAATTAAATAAGAGATATTGTGATACCCCAACAATAAACATGTTCCAACAAGGAACAAACTTCATCTTCACATGCAACTAGCAACGCTATAAGAGGGGCTGAGCAAAGCGGTAACATAGCCAAACAACGGTTTGCTAGGACAAGGTGGGTTAGAAGCTGAACATTGCAATATGGGAGGCATGATAAAGCATGTGGTAGGTATCGCGGCATAGCAATAGAGCGAGCATCTAGTAAGCAAAGATAGAAGTGATTTCGAGGGTATGGTCATCTTGCCTACAAAGTTCTCTGAGTTGATGAAAGCGTGATCCTCGTAAGCATACTCAACAGGTTCCACGATCAGGAACTCGTCTCCTGGATCTACCCAAGACAAGCACAGAAGCAAAAGACCAATAATCAAACATGGTGCAATGCGCAAGCAACATGATGCAAAACAAGACATGATATGCGAGATGTGATATGCAATGCATATGCATGCTTCGGAAGGGAAAGATTGAATCAGGCCTCAACTTGGCAAACCAAGAGTGCCGCTGGAAAGATGAGATGGTTCCAGTCGAAAACGATATAAAGATCGCCGGAATCGGAGACACGGTTTGCAAATGGCAAGCAAAACAATAATGGCACAAATCTGCGATTAAGAGCACAATGCTATCTAAAATGCAACGAGAAACTAAGCCACTGCACTCCAACATGGCAACTAAGTACATGGCAGTGATCTACTCAAGATGCTTGACAAAAGATGAACACTGAGCTACGGCTAAATCACAAGATAGCAGGTTCGAACAAGCATGGCAATATTGCAAAAGATATCAGCATCACAGACTTAGTGAAAATAACAACATGCCAGGAATTAACATCAGGAAGCAAAGTTCAGAGCAAGCTAACAACATGCTACAGGAAAAGATTATAGAAAACAAAAGCATAGCATGAATCTACTCAAAGCACATAACAAAAGTCCCTTACTGACCATAAGCCAAAAAGGATTAGAAGATATGATGGCACCCAGGTAAACATAGTAAGTTTCGTTAGCAGATTCAGACTTAGCAGAAAAACTTGGCATGGCATAACCAGAATTATGAAGGCATGTTTGCGAGCTCGAATCACTCATCACAAGGCATTGCATGACAAGCTAAACATACTACCAGCAAGAAGACATGTTCATGAAGCTAACCAAAGCAAGCACAAACTCATAGCATGCATGGATCAACTACAACGACCTTGGCAAAATTGATTAACATGTAAACAATCTGCCAGAAACATTTTATATCAAAAGTAGAGCAAGATTGAGTCATCCTAGGGCACTCCATAAATGCAAATAGGGACACGGATGGATAGAGCACATCCATATGTCCAAAACATCCTTACTGAACATACTCAAAAGAAGCATGGATCTCACTATAGCAACATGAATACATGGCATAAAAATAACAGCAGACAAAGACTTAGTGAAATTCTAAATATCTGAAATCAGCAATATCACGAGAGCTACTTTGCATGCTTGTGGTAGTCACCACATTGATCACAAAAATACATGACATACAGCCCTGTAAAGATGGAATGGCATAGCCCAAAACACATGTAGAGCTAATGCCCATATGCAGCACACACTAATCATGGCAAAAATGACAAAAGCTCATAATCTGCCAAGAATCAGCACCTAACATTTTATAGCACTCTTGCACCCATGATTTGGGCATCAAGATGGACTCAAACAAGCATGATGCAATGGAACAAAATGAAGAGCACATCCAGATGAACATTTTGATATACTACACGCATAAAACGGAGCAGCACACACAAAGTTATGGCATGTTGAACAGGTGCATAAAATTGCACGGATTTGGGACTTGGCAGAAATTTAGACCTCGCGGGAACCGGGACGAGGAGGACCCGGGACGAGAAGATCCGGGAGGGGCGAGGGTGCCTTTTTGGTTCTCGGGGTTGGTGGATCTCATCCACCTTCCCCAAATACGGCGAGGGTGCGGCCTCCGGCGAGGCGAGGTGGGCGCTCCGGCGAGCTGACGAGGAGGCGGGGAGAAGGGGCCCCGGGCGGTGACGTGCGTGCAAAGGGTGGCGGCGGCGAGCAAGTGTGGCGGCGCGGGTCGGCAGTTGAAGCGGCGGCGTGGCGCGGCAGTGAAGACGGCGGGCGGCGCACAACGCAGGCAACGACGAAGGCCGGCGAGGTGGAGATCACCGGCAGCGAGCGGCGTGATGGCGCGAGGAGGCGGCGGAGGAGGGAGCCGGGCGGCGCTCGGGGCAGGGCGCCTGCGGAGCGCGGCGGCGACGAGATGGGCCGGGAGGGCCCGACCCGGGCCTCGGCGTGCCGCGGCGGGTGCGGTGGAGAGAGGAGGCGCGGGCGAGCTGACGTGGCGCGATGTAAGTGGGCGAGGGCGCCGGCGCGATGACGTGGCGTCCCCTCATTGGTCGGAGTGAGGTGGCCGGCGGACATGTCCGTCGGCGGCGATTTTTGTCCGGTGGCGCGAGAGGAGCGGGGCTAGGGTTTCATCCGTGAAAATTTCGGGGGAGAGGACATATATATAGGTAGAGGGAGTTAGGAGAGTCCAAATGAGGTGCGGTTTTTGCCCACGCGATCGTGATCGAACGGCCGAGAGGATGGAGAGGGTTTGGCTGGGTTATTGGGCCACTTTGGAGGGGTGTTGGGCTGCAACACACACGAGGCCTTTGCGGTTCCCCGGTTAACCGTTGGAGTATCAAACGAACTCCAAATGGCACGAAACTTGACAGGCGGTCTATCGATGGTGTACCAAGGCCGCTTGGAAAATCTCGGTCCATTTCGAGAAAGTTTAACACCAGCACCGGAAAAAGAACAAAAGGAGGCACTGGAGGACGTAGAAGTGTCGGATTGAGAAACGGACAACGGGAAAAATGTTCGGATGCATGAGACGAACACGTATGCAAATGAGATGCACATGATGACATGATATGAAATGCATGACACGCAAACAAATGACAAGGCAACAACGGCGAATAACTGGAAGACACCTGGCGCAACGGTCTCGGGGCGTTACACGCCCGCCGCGCCGCCGGACCCCACGTTCGCCCGGCGTTCCTCTGGATCCCGCTGTCCCGCGCCAGCCAAGACGGAGAGGATGGGGAGAAGCTCCGCTGCCGCCCAGCCGGCCAGGCTTCGCCCGACGGCGCTATGGACGGCGGCGAGGAGGGGGAGAGGAGGAGGAGACTCGAGGGGCGGCGGCTAGGGTTTTCCCCCCGGGTCGCCCGCGAGGGCGACGTGAGGGGCGATAAGACGGTCAGAGATGGTAACTGAGCACTAGGTTGTTATCTGTGTTGTCTGATTTTTGCCATGCACTGTGGGCTGTGGCTGGACATGGTGTTGGCAAATACACTAGAGATCATGGGCTGAGACAATACAATAGAGATCATGTCGAGGCTGGAAAATTTGCTTAACTTGTGGTGCCCGTGTTCCTTCTCACAGTAGTTGTTTTATGTGGTGAAAGTTTTAGAGCCCAAATAACAGTTATGCTGTTCCAGGATTTCAGTCCAAGCAGATTTATGTTTTGCAAGAATTAGTGTACTTACATGCAGAACCAATTTTTCGTAGATAAGTGCTTACAAGATTTATGTGGTTAATATTTCTGCAGAGTTTACAAACAAGAGTGAAACCTATAATGATGAGTGATGATTATGGTATTGATTACTGGATCAATAATGCATAGCAAGGAAGCTATTTTACTGGAAAAAAGTAAGTCCAGTCTTAAACTTAGTAAATCGTTGGGTGGATCAGATAGGATGTGGCTTAAACCTTCGCTGCTCCCTGCCATTTAGTACTGGCTGGAGTCTGTTTGAGCTGACCAATGTGGAGCAGAGTGGCAATGGAGATACCCAGTCTCACATGCTTTATTCTTCTTCATGTAGTATAACAGAGCTTGGTTGAAGCTAACTGTGCCTTCAGTCAGTCCCTTGATCTTTTGTGTGTTCAGAGATTTATTTAGAGATGGTAAAATAAAGATCTTGATGTATCGACGGTTTGCGGTCATGGGGCTGTTCTGTTACAGTTCAGGATACTCAATTTCCTCCTGCTCATATCATCGTCTCCCTGTAATGTGATGTAGCACAGTACTATGCACTTCAGCACTAAGCCCAGAACCTAGCTAGCTTACTTGAGGGTCAGCTCCGGATTTTGTCGATTATGTTTGTGTATAATTTGTGAGTGGCTGCAGAGAGCAAATTAACAAGTTAATTAATACGAACCTGTTTTTTCTCTACGGTCCTCTGAACATACTCGCTATAAGAACACTAATTACAAGAATTTGAGGATGCCAGGTGTTTAAGATATTTGATGAATTTCCCTCCGGAGTGGACCTGACATAGTTCGGACAGAGTATGGACTAGAAGGCGGAGGAAATAAAAATTAGGCGGTCGAATTGGTTGTATCTACCATGTACGTCTTTTTTTAGAAAAAGCGATGCATGCAACCATTTTATTAATTATTCACACAAAACTTTATAAAGTCATACTAACAGTAAGATTAAAACCATCGTCTAACAACATCTGTCGCTACTCCTATCCAGTTGATGAAGGGATGCTGACTGGGTCTAATACCAAACAAACCTCACAACCAAACCTAACATCTAAGACCCGAGGTCCCAACCAGGACACCTGCCGGGTATGAGGCCGCCGCAGCCAACTGCCACCAATCCATCTTCAGTGTTGTACTGCTGCATCAACCTTGCCAGGCCTGCCGTCGACGCCACCATGATGCCAGACAACGCCACCATCCTGCGTGTGTCCATCCACGCGCGCCATCGCCGAAACTCCGCAGCGCCATGCCGCCGTGATCCGTTGTCGGCCTTGCGGTAAATGTAACACCGCTCCTCCTCTTGCCACCTCCATCCATCACTTGCTTCAAAACGATGCCCCCAGGAGAGAAAGCGATACAGAGAACGCCATCATCATCCGATCCGGGAGACCCAGATCTAGGGTTTCCCTCGGAGCATCCTGAGCCTGATGACGCAAACTGCAACGACGATGCCTCGACAAGGAAATGACATCAAAGACGCCGCCATCATCCGCCATGACCGTAGTCTGCACGATTTTCATCGGCACTTGCGCCACCGGGCGTGCGCCGTCGGCGTCGCTGGTCCCTTCAACGGGAGCAAATTACAAAACGATGCCCTGAAGAGGGACTACGATGCAAAAGCACCACCATTGCTCGATCCCAAGGAGATCTAGGGTTTCCCCCCGAAGTTGTCCGCGCCGTCAAGGACCAAACAAGGATGGAATCTGCAGATCCGCCCAGCTGCCGACGTGCTGCACCCGCCATCGCGCCGACCATGACCCGGAGACCAAGCCCGCGCCTGGGCCCTGACCCGGTTGTGCCGCCGCCGTCCACCACACGAGGGCGAGTCGGGAGGAGGCAGCACTGTATGCCTTAAATGGGGGAGAATTTTACTTCCCCGCCCTCTGCACCAACTAGAGATGCATACGACCATTTTAGTATGAGTAACAAGATAAACATGGTCCTCAGAAATTTTTAAATGAGTATGAAGATAAATGAGTAAGAAGATATTTTTTGATGAGTGGTTTCACCACACACCAAACTTGATCGTCAATAAATGAAGGAAAACCCCTGTGCATCACCTGTCAATTCTAGAAATTGAACTCGGATCGTTAGGCTACACAACCGCATACCCAACCACTCAACCAAGGCTCCCATGTACGTCTGGTGAGCTTTTTTCCCATCGGATGTTACTCATGGTAGTCACAGGTGCACTTGCTTTGAGATGTGAGGTGTTATAATGGCGTCCTTTATGGGACTTTCTAAGACGTGTTGACAAGCCCGGGGCTTAGTCAGGGATGATAATGAATGGTTCAAGATTTTCGAAGTAGCTATTGTATGGGCTACTAATTTTCAGTTGCGGTATCTCTTTATGACAATTTTGTTGCACTATGAAATTACAAGTGGCCCTGCGCTGTTTGACCCAGCAAGGCAGAATATATATCTTCCTCATTTTACAAAACATATCTTCCCTATTATGATTTTAATTAGTTGGGATTCTTACGGTGGTAATCTTCCTCTTTTTGCAACATAGGTCTTTTTACCTCTTCTATTTTGTATCACATTCTATTAAATAAATGGAATTCTTATTTGTTGCAGGAGAACCGGTTGTGGACGAAGTGCAGATGTTCAAAGTTTCAGTACAGCAGCTTCATTTCGGTTGCAAAGCTTGCTTAAGTAACTTGGTTAGAATGGTCCAATAGTTCATCGTCTCTGAGCGCTGCATACAAAAAATCAGGTTATGGATTTTGGTGGCTGTCTTTCTTATTCTCATGACTGTTTGCTTAATTTCTTTTGATGATCTCTTTACACGACTTTCAGATTGAGCCCATTTGCACCTGTCAATCTTATAGACATATATGTGGCTGGCTACACCTATCCCTCTACTACCACAGTTACCGTCTTACTATCTGTATTAGCCAAATTGTTCCAGGTCTTTCTAACTCTTTCATGGACATCTTCTATGAACCAGAGCACACTGTTCTTGTCAGGGACCTTCCTAGCCCATACATATACTGGGCTGGCCCTTGGATATCACATGGGCCAGGCCTGCCTGTGCATTACCGACTGCTACGGGTTACAAGTGCTGGGAGAGGAAGCAACGAAGAATCTATCCAATGGATCAACGAATCGGCGGCGGTGGCTACCTCTTTCCCCTTCCTCCTCCTTCCCCCAATTCTTGTATCCAGACTTGTAATCTCTAAATTGCTATCTGGGTTCGTGACAAGAACTTTTTTTCTTTTGAATTTTCACGCGGGGGGGGGGGGGGGGGGGGGGGGGGGGGGGGGGTGTCCCACCTGAATATATTGATCACTATGTGCTAAACTCCCAGATAGTTATAAACACCAAACACCAACTTTACATGAGGGACGAGAAGAGCATCACGTAGGCAATGCCGAGAACGCACGCACCCATCCCTCTATGTGTGATCGACGAGCTTCAGACTGCCGATCACGCCAGAGGACCGCGTCCTCCCTACAGCAGTAAAGCAGGCGAGCAAGGGACGGCGGCAAGCGTTGAAAAACAATCGCGTTCCGGTGTTTCCAAAGCTGCCAGCAGCATAGCATGACGAACTCGACCTCCAACTTAACATTTGTCGCCACCGCAGCAGCAAGAACGCCGAGCTTGCAGACCGTAGCACCATCGACAACGACCTGGATATGCCTCCAGAACGCCACCGCGAACGGGCAGGAGAAGAGCATGTGGTTAGCAGTTTCCAGAGCAGCAGAGCAGAGTGGACAGCCGACATCTTCAGCATCGACAATGTGTTTTCGAAGCAGGACGTCCCTCGTGTGGACGCGTCTTGCACCAGCAGCCAGCAGAAAAACTTCACCCGCGAGGGCGCGCGCGCCTCCCAGATCATGGAAGCGAAGCCAGCGGTCACCCCGCCAAACCACAGCAGCCTGTACGCGGAGCTGGACGACAGGGCGCCTTTAGGCGCAGCGGCGTGCAGAAGTTTCCTCTCACCCCCCCCCCCCCCCCCCCTTCG